>NC_080725.1:907500-1202500 GCF_019097595.1 Hemibagrus wyckioides
TTCCAGTGAAAGGAACTCTTAATGCTTCAGCTTCATACCAAGACATTTTGGACAATTTCATGCTCCCAACTTTGTGGGAACAGTTTGGGGATGACCCCTTCCTGTTCCAACATGACTGTACACCAGTGACCAAAGCAAGGTCCATAAAGATGAGTGAGTTTGGTGTGGAGGAACTTGACTGTCCTGCACAGAGTCCTGACCTCAACCCCATAGAACACCTTTGGGATGAATTAGAGCGGAGACTGTGAGCCAGACCAAAAGTTTTGGGACGTCTGCCTTTACATGCACATGAATGTAATATGGAGTTGTCCCGCCCTTTACATCTATAACAGCTTCAACTCTTCTGGAAGGCTTTCCACAAGGTTTAGGAGTGTGTTTATGGGAATTTTTGACCATTCTTCTAGAAGCACATTTGTGAGGTCAGGCACTGATGCTGGACGAGAAGGTCTGGCTCACAGTCTCCGCTCTAATTCATCCCAAAGGTGTTCTATGGGGTTGAGGTCAGTCAAGTTCCTCCACACCAAACTCACTCATCCATGTCTTTATGGACCTTGCTTTGGTCACTGGTGTGCAGTCATGTTGGAACAGGAAGGGGTCATCCCCAAACTGTTCCCACAAAGTTGGGAGCATGAAATTGTCCAAAATGTCTTGGTATGAAGCTGAAGCATTAAGAGTTCCTTTCACTGGAACTAAGGGGCTGAAATATAGTGTATTTCTACACCGTGATCTACTTCCACTGTGGTGAACATTCATCCAGCAAACTCTCCGTGTCGTGCTTCATTAGAGCCACATGACGCAGATGAGCGACACCCAACACAACGGATTTACATTTTATTGTGGAAGAAATCTGATGATGACGTGAATTTCCGAATAGTGATTTATTACACAATTATGCAGTTACATAATAAGTATATAATTAATCGATAAGTATTTGAAGTATTTTAAATGTGTTTAATCAGATCGTTAGGCATGTTTATTCTCTGCCACATCTTCAGCACAGTGTCCAGAACCACTGATATTTCATTTCACATGGATTAATGAACCATAACGAATGACCTGATTTGCATGAAGCCCGTTATAGAGGGTGTGTTATATCTCCAACACTTTACTCATGGCTGCTCTGTGTTCTGAGTCTTGAGTGAGGCATTCTGGGGTCATTTTCCTGCTTTGCTAAATTGGCATCTCTTTTTGGGGCAGATATAATAGTGTCGATACTGTCATCTATGAAAATGTGGAAGTGGTGGTTTTTTTTTTTTTTTTTTTTTTTTTGGGTCCTCATGATTTGAATGCCAAATTATGACTCCTCTGTATTTCAGGAACTGAAAGTGAGTTAATCTCCCCCTCTCCTTTATTTCCTTCAGCTTTGTTATGCATGGTTACCATGAGTCAGAGTGAGAATGGAGTGAGCTTCCCTTCCCGCACTGTTGTACACAGACTCTGTGTGTGTGTGTGAGAGAGAGAGAGAGAGAGAGAGAGAGATAGTGATAGTGTGATAGGAGCTGATGATGAACCATTTCTAGCGTGTCTTCAGGTGGAGCTGAGGTCATATCTAATATCCCTGTCCTCATGAGGGAGCTTTCGACTGCTGTCCCACCCAGCGCCAGCTTCACACAGGCATGCTGTGTCGCTCTGAGAGCCAGAAAGTGTAATTATACATCCATTTCCGATACCCTGCTGACGTTCAGCCATGGCAGAAAGTATAGATTCCTGGTACACTTCATCTCTAAAGTCCATTTATTGCTTTTCCAAGCAATGAATAATTCATGTTGTGATGAGGAAGAGGACAGTTGGTTGTGCAGGGTGTGTATGGACGATGTTTGGAGATCAGGTTTGTCCACACGCATGCAAATCCACTCTTTACAGATCTCCTGGTTCTCTCTACAGCCTAAGCCATTTCATATTTACGCTTCTGTATTTAATTTAAATGCTATTTGATTATAAAGCCTTCAGTGCTTTAGAAAGGCTTTATTTGTGCGTATTATTTTCCTACCACTCCTGCTAGTGCTTTTTATTTTTTCTCCCCAAGGTGATTTTGGAGTTTGAATGAAAAGAAACATCAGATGTAATATGAAATTTGTGTTATTTGCTTGAAAATTCACAAGGTGGCGCTGTTGTGTTACTTTTTTATATATTTATTTGTTTATTTATTTATAGAAAATTTCTCTTTCCAATAGTTCACTGTCTGAAATAAATGTTCCAATACTTGAGGAATAGATGTTTTTTTTTTTTTGAGGAATCCAGTTTCAGTTCATATCACATAGAATGAAGATTAAGAAGAGCTTCAGTTAATGTCCACACCAAACATCAGAATGAGGGATATGTGATTTTAACTGTGAACTGGTTGGTACCAGACGGGTCGGTTTAAGTATTTGAGAAAATGCAGATCTCCTGGGATTTACACACACACACACACACACAGACACACACCGGTATCTGTGTGTAAACAGAATGGCATTTAGAAAAATTCAAAAACAATAAACTTCTAGTGAACACCAGCAGATGAGAGAGGTTAGAGGAGAATGGTTAGACTGGTTGGAGCTGACAGGAAGGCCGTGGTAACTCAAATAACTGCTCTTTACAAACACAACAGAACGAATAGGGTTCCACACCGGTCAGCCATGTGAACGTAGAAACATTCCCTGGTCTTTCAGATCTCCATCTGTCTGCATTTTTTGAGCCTGTAGTCCTTTTATTGAGCTTCTACTGTAGCTTCAGGTTCCTGTTTCTGATGTTCTCTTCTTCTGTTGTGCATTTCTGCTCATCACTATTGCAAACGACATTATTTCCTGCATCCTTGCTGTTGGCTTGAACCAGTCTGACCATTCTCCTCTGACTTCCCTCACCGAGGCATTTCAGCCTGTAGATCTGTCACTCGTGTGTGTATATAAACATACATATATATATATATATATATATATATATATATATATATATATATATATATATTTACTGCATGTATTGCTGAATCATAGAAGCGGTTTGTTCTTTTTTTCCCCCTTTTGTTGCTTCCCAATCAAGCCCACCTTCACTTCCCAGGTGATTGACAGACACTTAAATGCCTCTATCCCAGCACTCTGCAATCTGTCGCTTTTATTCTCGTCATTCTTTCAGTTTAGGACAAAATTCTGCTTGAATAATTATCATCCGACTGGAGCTCTGATCTTTACAAACGGCTTTGACGCTTTTCACTCGTTATCCGAAGCCCGGCGAGTAATTCCGACCCGCTGCCTCCGAGAGATGAAGTAGCTTGGGTAGCTTTTGTACTCGTGTTAGACAGGTGTCATCACTCCTGCTCCGCTACGCTCGTCCTTAACAATTCATCTCAGCTGTGTTTTATGTATCATTAGGTCACGTCTTAATGTCCGAGATGAGATGCTCGTTGAAGCTCGGTTCTCCTATCCTTTTAGCAGCATGACTGCGATGATTAAAAATACAGCCATTGTTGCATAACTTCACTCTCCTGATTAGTTTTTCGCTCTGGCTGGATTAGAGCTCGCTGTGTGTGTGTGTGTGTGTGTGTGGCTAGAATAGAGTTACTGGCTGATGGACTGAATTTATTAAAAGGGGCATAATTAAATTCTCTAAATCTCTCTCGGTGCTGATTTGTGGTATCAGGTGTGAATTATTGTCACGTAAATTTACTCTACTGCTAGTTTGCTGCTTCCTGATTTCTCTGTGATAAGTTTGACGCTGCAACATATCTGTTTAGTCTAGCTGGGTGAGTGTCAGTGAATTAATTATGACACCGTTATAGACGCAATGACAGTAATTAAGAAAAGCGCAGCTAAAACATCTCGATCATCTCCTGGAGCCTGGCGCAGTACAGCGTTTAACCCCGCCCACAAACGCATCATCAGAACTCAAACCTTCATCGTTTCAAGTTACGTCTGTGTTTTGTCTGAGTTTTTAGCAGCTGCACCTAAGTCCTAAACTTCTTATAGAGTAGAAGCTGTTGGAGAATATAGATCACAACATGGTTAATGAGGAGCGTGATCTCGTAGATTAATAAACTGGTGTCTGTTTCAAAGCGTTCCGTAAATGGGTCTGCTTTCTATATTTTGATGCTCTTTTCATGTTGGCACCATATCTCACGACTAAATGAGCAAAAATCTCCACAGCCTTGCTTTAAAATCTAGTGGAAGACCTTTCCAGAAGAGTGGAAATTATTGTAACAGCAAAATCTGGACTGCAGTGTTTCAGGAACACATGGCCGTGATAGTCAGGTGTCCACAAACTTTTGGCCATATGGTGTAAATTCAGTAAACTGTATTCATTGTTTCAGTGCTGAAGGCTTTGAGCTACTGCACAGTAGGCTGTGAGTTTAAATCCCCGCATTGTTAGTTGTCAGCTCAGGCTCCTGATTAAGGTCTTGAACCTTCATCTGCTCAGCACTGATATTAATCGAATAAATCCGTCTGACAAATATGTAATGTAATAATTTGAGTTGTGAGAAATATAAATAACATGCAGGGGAACAAGCTATACAGATGTTTTTAAATGGTAGTTTGTGCTAATTCTCATAGATTTATAGTTAAATTATTGTCGACAGTTTTGTCCTTATCTTTATATCTTAAGCATGCTCAAAAGAAAAAAAATGATGTATAGCTTAATAAAAAATTTTTTTTACCATTTAAATCTGTATTGTCATTTTTTAGATCTATTTACAAGTCTAATTATTATTTTCTTGCTGATATTATTATTATGATTAGTTCCTGACATTACGATCGCAGTCTTTAGCGAAATTGTAGGGGTCGTCCTGTATTGCATCATCGGTCCACTCCAAACACCTGATTCTGAGTTGCATAGTAAGGTAAAGTTTTTTGCTCTCTGTCTCTTTCCATAGCAGCGATGAGGGGTTGAAAGACGTGCTGTCAGACTGGGACTTGGACATGGGCAGCACCGAACGACAGAAGGACAGTGCGGACACACTGAACAACGGGCACCGCGGTGACCAGGAGGCAGCACGACGCCTGGCACGCCGCCTTTACCACCTGGAGGGCTTCCGACGCTCTGACGTCGCCAAGCACCTGGGCAAGAAGTGAGGAGATGGGCAACATGCAAAACAAACACACGCTTTTTTTCCTACACAGAAAATTCACAGTGACGTTTAGATTCTCCGGTCATTTCAGTCACCTCACGCCAACATGCTGTCTCTCACCTGCTGCTCTGACACGTCTTGACTCATTCAAGATGTTCTCACGTTCAGCCAGCCTCAGGTGCTAGACACCAGGTTCAGGAGCACACACACATGTATAATATATCACTGTTAGTTCAGATAGTTATTTTTGCATGCAGCACCTAACCTAACCATTACTGTATCCATCACTAGAGCAAAACCTCAGTGGAGCTCGCTCTGTCAGCTCTGCCTCATCATCCACTTCCTTGCTCTTTTTACTCTTCTGTGTATATATTCAGATGTCGTAATGGGGGGCAAACAGTCAGCAAGCCACTTCACATCAAACCTAAAGGCAAACTACTGTCAAAAGGTTTTATATCTGTGTGTCATTTGGAGTGCAAAAATCAATCTTGGGTATGAGACCCAGGCCTCAGGAAATGCCTTGAAGCATACAATGGTTTAAAAAGGAAGTCATTTTTACTTCTGCTGCTCGAGATGAGTCACGGCAGATCTTCACTCACACGAAGGATAGAGATTTACAGAAAGAAACTGAGCTTGGCTTTGACTTCTCCTTAATGACCACTGAACAAGAATGCAGTTTTGATGAAGTACGGTGCCAATATTTTTTTACACAATCTATAAAGATAGAGCAGCATGGGCTGCTGAAATACAAACAGTGATCTTCCTACAATTTCAGGGTTGGACAAACAGATTATCTGTTAGGGCTCAGAGTTCTTTTTTTTTTGTAATTGCATGAATTTTACTTCTCTGTGTGTGGTCACTGATGGGTCACTGATTTTGCCCTTTTAGTTTAAAACAAACAGAGAAAGGAAAACGCTGTCCTCTGTTGACTTTAACAAAACACACGTTTTCATTTGATGTGTAACACGTAACATGCTTTATGTGGCATGATGCACACTAGGTGCGTTTACATGGACACTTGTGATCCGATCGTAACAGGACTAGAAGCACAATCAGATTAAAAAAGTGTCATGTAAACACGTCAATCGGATGGAATTTGCCACGTCTGATTAAAATTTCAATTGGATGGTAAGGGGTGGTTTAAACCATTTTTAGTCCGATCGAGAGGACGTGTAAACACTTAATCGGATGGAATATGTCCCTGGAAAGTTCTGCATATGTGCAATGACACAAGAATGGCGTATGACGTATGGGTGTTGACACGAATGACGTATGACGTACGGATATTTTCGTGGACTGTACGCATGTCAAAAGATCTAATCCGATTCTAATCATGTGTCATGTAAACGCACATAACAATCTGCGCGTTTACATGACACATGTGTAAACAAACTGAAAGCATTATTCTGCCTCTAAACCCTGTTCTGTAAGTTTTCTGGTCATGTAGATGATTAATGCTACATACTTAATTAATGCTGATGAATTCATCAGAAGTTAAAGATCCTGTAATCAAACATCGTTTACCTTTTGACTAGCCAGTTATGTCAGCTACTGGATTTGATGCTTGTTAACAAGCTCACCTTGTTTATCAGCATGTTTATTTAGATTAGAGATGGAGTTTACGACTTATAGAGAGGCAAAGGAGACACATTATTTTAGATCGTCTTCACTGACTCCAGCTTATTAAAGCATTATACTGAGGTTCAGGTTGCTCATCCTCGAGGTCCACATTGCAGTCTGGTGGCCTATCTGTCTTCAGACACGCACAGATGATGAATTGATATGATCCCATGAATTTGATTGGAAGCTAAACTGAGCTGATTGGATGGCGGTCACTGCATCCAGTCACTGGTTGCTTGAGACACTAAGAAACCTGCAAGAATTTTAATGAGTAAAGAGTACAAAAAAAAGTTTTGTTTTCAGATATGTAATTAATGGAGTTTCAGTAATACTTAAGTACAATATAAATACTTTTTACTTATTATTTATATACACATTCAGCAGACATGCGTGAGTTTGACATACATCTGGGACGTTATTTGTCCTTGCCACTGTTTAATGAGAAATAACGTTTAATTATAAAGGTTCCTCCACATGGCAGAGCTTTGTGTATATATTGGCCAGGCCTAGTGAGCGATAGGCCAATGGCAAACCTTAAAATTTATTATGGCCCAAACGAGAGGCTGAGCTGGAGAATTCTGACAGACGTGTGAGTGATGTAAAACCCCTGAGGTTTCAGTAAGGAGACTGATTAATGATTCAGTGTTTTTATCCATTTTCTAATATTGTTCCCAAAGCCATATTTCAGGAGGATTCATCAAACGATTTTCTCTGCATGCTGATTTACTGCCTCTGCCAGCCCGCAGTGAGAAAACCTCGTTTCTAAGACTAAAAAAGCCCGGCAGAGTTGCTTATTCGTTGACAAATGTCCAAGGACAAAACTCGAATTAAAGATGGCGTGATCTTTGATATCACAGCAGCAGAACTGAAGCAAGCGCTTTGTTGTGCTTAGGACCCTGTGTTTAGGCACCGGCTGCTTATCTCACATCTTCAGCACTCGGCTCAGGAGGAAATGACATGATACAGTGTTCACTTCTGAATTAAAACAGCCCTACAGTGTAAACAAGAACCTGACACAAGAGTGCACCTATATATCAGTTATGTGTCTTCAGTCTAAAAAATGTCCTTTTATTTTGAGATGAATCTCGACGACGTTTTATTCCCTTGTCTGTTCTGTTCTTGTGTCACTTAATTTATCTTTTTTTTTTTTTTTTTGCTCTTTCTACTTTATTACATAGCTATATTTACATACGACAAAGGTGACTTGATTGTTGTTTATGAATTAATTGATTAGGATTGCTTTTATTATGTACAGTGACCTTTGTAGGAAAGAGTTTTGGGGCTTTCACACTGGTTTAATTTGAAACAGAGCACGGTTTGCTTGAAAAATTTGATAATGTGAAAGCTGCCATGTGACCAGGAAGTGCAGTAGAACCTGAAACCTGTAGGAAGTGGTGTGAGTTCAGGTAACGGTGTAAATGTACAGCGTTTCTCGGGTTGTCACTTGTTCAGGAAGTAAAGTAACCACATGTTTTAGACGATGATGACATCATTAGTTTCCACAGCATACGTGGACCATGAGAGGCAGGGGAACTCTGGGGGACGCTAGAAGAGGTGAGATGATGTTTGGGATGATGCGAGACAAACATAAATGTGGCCAAGTGAGTTTAAAACCAGATCAATGCTGTAGGGGCAGTGAGAACAATCGCACACAGATTCGGACCTCATGTTCAGTGTGAGTGGTATCTTTAATTTTCTCTCCTTATCTTTTATTGTTCAGTTTGTTTTCATCCAAACCAATGAAAGAATTTACTGTAGATGAAGCGAGGAGTAAAACATGTTGAGTCTGCTGATGTGCCCGTGATTGCAGGATATTTATTTATCTGAGGTTTTATTTCATTCGCACCACAGCAATATCCCACTGAATACAATTTCACCGTTTAATAAACAACTCTTTGTGCTTCATTTCATCCCTTTACACTTTGATTTACTATTGGGGGATGTCTACACGGGAGCCATACTTTTTTTAGGTTCTTTCTTTTCTATATATATATATATATATAAAGCTGAAACTGGAGACTCCTTACACAAATGAGTTCCATTATCACATGGCATAGCAGCTATAAACGGTTGTTCCTCTGAGTCTCCCATGTTTTCTTTACTCTGTTGAAAGTAATTAGACACATATGCAGCTTGTCATAGTTCCAATGAACCATAAAGTGTTTCCTCTGCCTCGCTGTATGATTATAACACATGCCCCATAGTCCGATCTGCTCTTCTGACCAGTCAGGTTTGAGAATTGGACAGCCTTGTGCTATAAACGATGGTAGTTGGTCCGCTACATTACGTTCCGTACAGATCGTCATGGCGAATGATCTGAGTGTCGCCTCTCTCCGAGGTCTTTGAGCTCAGTCAATGAAGGCTCTTTCTACGCCGCAACCTCGTCCTGACTTCTCCTTCATGTCTGAGTGGCCTTGTGCTTTAGAGAAAGCATTTCAGTCATGTTCATGAGAGAACGCCGCTGCGCTCTCAGTTGCCAAGGAGACACATTTGTTTAATTCGTGAGCTTTTCAGTAGTCATGTGTGGGTAAGTTTATGATTTATTTTATTATTTTAAAAAATATAGATATATATTTCCAAACCCTTCATCTCAGAATTCACAACCTTATGATTTTAAAGGAATAAAATGACAGCTCTGAGCTTTGATTACAAATGTAAACAAAATGCACACGGTTACATGATGAACCCACACTTGGTCTGAAATGCGTTTTTTTTCTTTCTTCCATCCGCCTGCTGGTGTGAGTCAGCTGCTCTCTCTCCATTTCTCTCTTACACACACACACACACTCTGTCTCTCTCATTCTCTCTCTCTAATACACACACACACACATTCTCTCTCTCTCATTCTCTCACTCTCTCTCTCTAACACACACACATACACACAGCCTCTTTAGAGGTCTAGAGGACAAAGCCACTCTCCTGTATAGCCATCAGTCCCTTTCCTCCATGCTTGATATCATGGGTTTGATTTGGTGCAGTGGAAGTCTGTGTAGGCGTTTATATAAATCTTTCTCTCTCTCTCTCTCTCTCTCTCTCTCTCTCTCTGTGTCACTCGTTCTCACTCTCGCTTGTTGTCTTGTCTCATGCAAACTCTCCCTCCCGTCCTTCCCCTTTTCTCTCCTTATATCCTGATTTCTCTCTCTTTGTCTTTTAATAAGCAGTAAATGAAAGTCGTGACCCAATACACTGTTCATACAGCCAGCTTCACCCTTCAAATAAACAAGGGGTTGTTTTGTATAAATGTCATTTTCCAGTGGTGGAAATAATAAAAAGCCGCCACAGAGTGTGTATGCTGTGTTTACACCTGATCCTGATAGAAATCTTTTTGTTCGTCTGCCTACAGCAATGACTTCAGCAAGATGGTTGCCGAAGAGTACCTCACTTTCTTTGAATTCACAGGGATGATGTTGGACCAGTCGCTCAGGTATACACCACATCATCACAGCGTGGGGAAAAATAAACACTTAACTTAATAATAACCATTTAAGAATGGTAATTGTTATAAATAAAAATAACCGCTTAACTCGAGCACAATATAGCAGTGCCGTTCGCAAATGACGAGCTGTACATCGATCAGCCATAACATTAAAACCACTGACAGGTTCAGTGAATAACATTGATTATCTCATTACACTGTCACATGTCGAGAGGCGGGATATATTAGGCAGCAACTGAACGTTCAGTTCTCCTGTTGGAAGCAGGAAAAAGGCCAAGCTCAAGGATCTGAGTGACTCTGACAGATTGTGATGGCTAGATGACTGGATTAGAGCTTCTCCAAAGCAACAGATCTTGGGAGGTGTTCACACAAGTGGCCAAGGAAGGACAACCGGTGAACCAGTGACAGGGTCATGACTGCCTAAGGCTCACTGGTGCAAGAGAGTGCAAAACTGCTGAAAAAGTTAATCCTGGCTATGATAGAAAACTGTCAGAACACACAGTGCATCACAACTTGCTGTTTATGGTGCTGTTTAGTTGTAGACCGCTCAGAGTGCCAATGCTGACCCTCCAAAAGCTCTAAATTTCGTTTTTTTAAACATTGTGTAGATGTGTGTTGCTTATCTGGAGAAGAGATGGCACCAGAATACACTATGAAAAGAAGACAAGCCAGCAGGGGCTGTGTGATTCTCTGAGCTGTGTTCTGCTGGGAAACCTAGTGGACGTTACTTACACACATTACACCTACCTCAACATTCCTGCAGACAAAGTACACCACTTCAAGTCTTCAGAACGGTTTGAGAAACATGACAAGGAGATCAAGAGGTTTTGATTTGACCTCCATATTCCCCGATCTGATCTGTGGGATGTTCTGATCAAACATCTGATCCATGGTGGCTGCACTTCTTGCACTGGACTTAAAGAATCTGCTGTTAACGTCTTGGTTCCAGATACCACAGCACACATTCGACTCCATGCCTCGTCTATCATGAAGACTGTTCTTGCTGACCATTACAAAGCACTGACACTGGAGACTCCTTTTGCAAATGTAACAAACAATATCTAAGTTTTTTTTAAGCATTTGTTTTGGATCTTTTTAGTCCAAAAATAATGTAATGACGACAAAATCATACATTTTATTGAACTGGATTGAATATTATAATTATTACAAATTGTGATTATTCTCTTGTGTTTTTTTCCCCATTTAGATCCTTTCTCAAAGCTTTTGCACTAATGGGTGAAACCCAGGAACGAGAGCGGGTTTTAATCCACTTTTCTAATAGGTACTATCAGTGTAACCCCAACATCCTCGCTTCACAAGGTACTGCACTATTTTAAATCGTATTAAAATGTAAATTTTTTTGTCTTAACGGATGCACAAATCCCAATCCAGTTAAAAATCCATTCCCTCGCCCATTAAAAGCATCTAACTGTGCTGTAATTAGTGATGACGCTGATGATTAGAGGATTCGTCTGTGCCTGAGAAGCCAGTCTTAAGAATCAAAACTAGTTTATTTAGTTTATTTATCGAGGACCAATTGAGGATTCTGTAATTTGATCTTCACCTGTTAAATCCCACATGGATTTAGTGAGGGGTTTTCCATTTCTCAGCCTGTTCCTTTACACGTAACGGCTTCCTTCCCTCCCACTCAGCCTATAGATTAGCCGCAGCTCAACTCGACTGTCCCTTGGGGTATTAGCCATTAACTGGGCATTATGAGGCTCACTCAGCTCAGGTTCACAGCTGAAAGACGAGCAGAGGTTCAGGAGAAGGTCACACAGAGATAACCTTTCCAGCAGTTTGCCCTTTAAACAAGTAAAAAAAAAAAAGGAAGAAAGAAAGAAAAACAGATTTTGGAATTGAGTATTTTTTTCTCCTCTGTAGAAATCAACCTTTAATGTCAGCGTCTTTGCCTTGTGTATCGTTTGTCTATGTTTGATGCTTGAGTGTCATGTCTCCCCCGTAGCAACCGTCTTGGTAACAACAAGCCTGTGTGACCAGTAGATGGTAAAAGCTAAAACGGTCTCCTTGTTGCTAAGACTGTTGCCATGGAACTGGCGTTACACTTTGGCCCAGCGGAGAGATGGATGAGATCTGCATGTTTAGAGGCTCTTTATGTCACAATTTAAAATGCAGCATTTAAAAAAATGGAGAAAATTGCATTTTGAAGTACATGCCCCTAGCTGTGAGTGTGGTAATTGTCCAACCCGTTCTCCTGCCACCCGATGAAGCCGTGGCTGAATTACTCACGAATAAATCTGTTTTTGCAGATGGAGTGCATTGCCTTACATGTGCTTTAATGCTGCTGAACACAGACCTTCATGGACAGGTATGTTCCTCACCACTGCATATGAATATTCACTGTTTAAATTAAAGACACATCAGTACAGGATAGTGAAATCTGTGCTGATTTACACATACTCACACTAAACATAGCTCCTGATTCACCGACAGCTAATATCATTTGATGCTGTGTGGTGTAAGCTTAGTGTATGATGTGAATATTACCAAGC
Source organism: Hemibagrus wyckioides (assembly GCF_019097595.1). Classification (NCBI taxonomy): domain Eukaryota; kingdom Metazoa; phylum Chordata; class Actinopteri; order Siluriformes; family Bagridae; genus Hemibagrus; species Hemibagrus wyckioides. The sequence continues at coordinate 920,108 of NC_080725.1, forward strand.
GATGTGATGAAGGCAATCAAAGCAAAAAGACAACAAACTGCACTGTGAGGAGCTACAGCATCTCCTTACAATACTATTAACCCATATAAACAATAAAACCCAGCCTGAGGAGTACGTTGCTAGCAACAAACGCTGAAGCCAGAGCTTGCTACATAGCAAGATAATGTATTTGTGGTCACTATTTAAAAAACAGGAAAACACAACTCAGTAAAATGTTTTGCGATGGAGAACAATCCTGACACCAAAATGAGAACCTGTGCTCAGCCTGAAAATAAGGTTTCAATGCATTCCTATGGCTTTGTTCTTCACACTTTGGTGATGCAGCAGTTTATAAAGAATCTCATCTCTGTTGAATAAAGAATTTCAACTGTGAATCTGCCTGGTTGCTTCGGGGGTTTCTGATGCTTCAAAAAGAGCAGCAGCCAGACAGCTTCAAGCAAAAAGATTTAACTTTCAGCAGAAGCTTTGGATGAAAGTATCTGGCAAATGAGTAAACAGAGTTGTAACATCAGCTCTAATCTCTTTGTGTGAATGAAGGTGGACTTTAGAGCGATTTTCAAATTAAGTGTGTGGAGGTGGTCAGTTCAGTCATAATTCCACTTTAAATACCGTACAGGTCTCTCAAAACATCCTGACGCTCTGTCATCAACAGCCTGCATGCTTAGAGCGATGTGGTTTAATGTATAAGTCCAGGGGTTGCACTGTTGAGACAGATGACAAATTAAAAGAAAACAAAACAAAAAAAATGAATTGATACAACACATTGTGGACTTTTTTTTTTTATTATTATTATTCAAGACAATGGCAAGAAAATATCCTTTACACTTTTAAATTTTCATATGTTTATGGGTTTCTTCATAGTCCAGTAGTTAGGAGCCTGGTATTATACGACTGCCAGCAGTGTTGCCAAGATGGCCATCGAGTGGACAGACATTACACTAAAGACTTTTTTATTCATAATCCCCTTCAGTGTTCTCACAATCTAACTGTTCATTTCCCATTCAGATGTTTACTGCACATCACGTCCCCCAAATAATACATTTTGTACAGAGTCATTGTTTAACTAGACTGAAAAATAGGATTTCCTAAACGGTAACGGTTTCTTTCATCATAAGAAATCATCAGAAATCATTTTTCTAATCGCTCTTTTTGGTTATTTTATCTGTGTAATGAACTCACAGCCTCGAACATGTTTCTCAGAATAGCTCCTCTCTTTGTGTCCATAGAGCTCGCTCATGTGTCTTTATACTCACGGGGTGGCGAATCTCGTTTTTGACGTTTTCTGGCTCCATCTCAATAGAACACATATGCGCCATGGAGACGCCAATATTTCACGCCCACATCTTGTTAGTTTGCTAGACAGTCGCTTTTGAAAGATTCATGGTAGCGGCCTTCACACAGGTGCTGAATGTGCTGTGTAAAGTTGTGTGAAATTGGCAAAGCCCTGACTGCTTTGTCAAGAACATTTCCCTTTTCTCACACACATGAAATTTGGCCGGTTTGTGTAAAATAGTGTTGTTAGGGAGAAAATAATGGGTGGGTGGTGGGCAAAGAAAGAGGTTTTACTGGAGGCTGCTGCTGCTGTCACTCAACAGATTTTGAAACCAGTGTTGATAAGAAGCATAATGTTTCTTAATTACTTTTGCCTTTTGCCTTTGGACTGGGAATTTGATTCCCTGTAGTGCAGAGAGGACTTGGCACGATGTGTCCTTTCTGTTTGGATAGTATGTAGTGCTGACATTAAGAAAAGCCACATCAGCCTGCAGCTAGAACATAGTCCACTTAAATATCACTGCACTGGCACATTCTTCATTTGGTCAGATATTCATTAATTCATTAAGGAGGAAAAACTTTAATGAAGTGTGCTGTTGTTACAAAAATAATCAGTGTTACACTGGTGTTGTTGATTTTTCTGGTAACACACTCTCCTGTTGTGTTTCATTCCTCTTATACTACAGCAAGTAGCCATTTTATACACTTGATTTTTTTATTTTTTATTTGTGGAACTACACAAAGGTGTGGCCAGATGTTTGTGTGTACCTGACCATCACACAGGTATGTGGTTCTTCCTCCAAACGGTTGCCACATAACCCAGTTGTATAGAAAGGCTTTCTAGTGGAACCTGTTCCAGCATGAAGATGCTCCTGTGCACAAAGCAAGCTCCATGATGTGGTTGGAGTGGAAGAACTCAAGTTCACAAAGCACTGACCTTGACCCCACTGAACACCTCAGGGATGAACACCGACTTCACCCCAGGCCTTTATATGTAACATCACACTCCTAAACCTAGTTGAAATCCTTCCCAGAAATGTGGAGCTTATTCTAAGAGCAGTTCTGACATGTCCAGTAAGCAGATATAAGTGTTAGGGTCAGATGTCCACCAACTATCTATAGTATTTATAGCTACATGTTATGTTATGGCCTGAAGACTTTCCAATGTTGCAAAAACTTGCAGCATTTTATCTCTTGACACTGGAGACTCCATCCAAAATTCTAGCTAAAAATCTACAGACAGTTTTACCTTATGAGTTATGATGGTTTTCTTTGTTAATTAGCATTAGCGGTTTTTTTTCTCTTATTTCTTTATTGTTTACACGACAAGTCTGCCATACAAGTTCCTGTGTACGAGCCAACAGGTATAGAAATGATTAAGACATTAACTTGAGCGCATTTATATAAACCTGGGATTTGGCATTACTCTCAGAGCTGCTTTTCAAGAAATTGAATCCAACCACATCAGAATTCATCAGCTGTGGAGTATAAAAATGAATAATTTTTATTTTTAAAAGACCAGAAGTAAATGACATGCTAACCCCCCCCCCCCAACACCACCAGCAGCACCACAGTGTTATGGTTGTTAATGACCTTTTTAGTGTCAGTTTTATGAGCGCAGCATTAAAGGCATTTCTAAATGTGGAGAGCACAGAGACTTACAAGTGGATAAGAATCAAAGCCAGCAAAGAGAGTATTTATCAGCGATCAGTGCGATCACAGCTCCTGTCAGAACACAGCGCCCAAGCTATATTAAGTGATGCTGTGGTCAGTGCACATCCGTTCACCGAGCTGACTTTATTGCCTCTTTTTATTCCTTTGGGCTATAACAGAAACTGAAGTTCAGCTCTGGAGGAATCTCTTTTTCTTGTATGCATCAGAAACAGGCCGCGCGTCACTCTGATATCGTGTGCCAGTCTGAACATTTGTCAGTGCTGTCCACCTACAAACTCGGCTGGTGCTGGCAGAAACTGTAAAGTCACTGGAACAAACACCTTCTGCTCATTATTTTAGTATTCACAGCGACCTGCTCTCTCTAGCCTTTGTCTCTGATGTTAGGAGAAAAAATGTAAAAGCACTCAAACCCCAGGATCCTATATTTGGACTCTATATTTCCCTTTTATTAATAGTAATAACCGTTCGGGAGAGGAGGACGCTTAAACTGAACGTTTACTGTCCCTTTGTTTGTCCAGGATTAACTGGACTAACTACGATCATCAGTTTGAGTCTTAATGTTAAAGCTCTGTGTGGCTGTAAGAATAATGAAGACTGTACGAATCTCACACTGCGTGGTGTATTTATAGTGCGGTAGCGATCGGTGTCTTCCCTCCTGCTACCAGGAGGCTGAAGGTTATTCTGTGCAGTATTTTACAGGACTCGTAATCATCCATGCCTTAAACATGCTTCATTTGGAAACTAATTGAATTTTTCAATTATAGTTGGACTATATAGAAGTCCTCTCTTTTATTGATTATTTGGTAATTCCATAACTAGATGTAGAGATCTAAGTTTATTGTGAGCACACTGATTAGTCCTCTCAATGTCATTAGCCTCTTTAATCTGATGTTAACGTTACATACATAAGCATGTAGGAGGTATTATTTTATATTATTGGATGATTATATAATCAGTCATTCCCTGGTGGATCCCGTGCTCTCACCACAGCTGCACGCATTTGATTCCTGGGCAGGGAACCAATCTGGCCACTGAGGGGTTAACTCCGGTCCCAAGCCTGGATAAAATGGGAGGGTTGCATCAGGAAGGGCATCCAGTGTAAAACCTGTGGTAACATAACAAATGTGCTGATCTGATGATCTGCTATGGTGACCCCTAACAGGAAGGAACTGAAGTACAACCATGATAACGTAGTCACTGTCATTACAACATTATTTCAGGTTGTGAATGTCACTGAAACTGACCACAAAAATGTAAAGGTGCATTAGGCAAAAAATGGTCAAGTTAAGTAAGTGGAGTTGAATAAAGTTTAAATTTTAACACCTTGACCCTTCCTTTAGTCTAGGTGCCTTCACTGTCCTGTTTTTCTTTCTAATTAAAACATCCACTTGAATTATGTAAAGGCAGCTATTCAAACCATTCACAGCAGCTTGTCTTATCTAATCTGCGAAAGGGCTGTGGAGAGAAGCTTTTCAATCCAATCGAGCAGGAGCCACACCTGATTCCACCTGTTTAATCAGTTACTCTTGGCTTTCAATAGACTCAGGTGTGGCTTCCGCTTGGCTGGAATGAAAACCTGCACCTACACCGGCCCTTTCCAGATCAGATTGGACATCCCTCATTCAAAGCTTTATACAGATTGTGTTTGCATACCTGAGCAGGAGAAACACCTAATTCTGCATCTAGCTTCAACAATAAAAAGTACATTGTCATTGTGAAGGAGAATTATCTGGGTGCACTGGGAATTTACTGATTTCATCAAAATGGATTTTAACAGCTACTTAATACACTTAAAACATTTACTTTTTAACATCTGCATATTTATATCTACATATAAGAAATAAAAAAAACCTATTGCAGCATTAAAGAACTGAGTTTAAAGTTAAGCAGGTTAAACGGTAATCACTAACTAGCTGATATAATTTCCACTTCATATATAATTGTAACTGCTGTCTTCCCCATTTTTCTTGCCAAAGCCATGTGATATTTATAGAGCAAGTTTTTCTCTCTCTATCCTACTAAAAGAAATCAGTACTGGAAGCTTGCTTGAATTTCACTTTGGAAGAGTTTTAGGTTTAAAGAGTTAAATCTAAGCAAGTTGTGCTCTCATGGACACACACTGAGTTAAATTGTCCTTATTTGTCACCTGTACATTACAGCACAGTGAAATTCTTTCTTCGCATATCCCCTCCCTGTGGTTTGGGGTCAGAGCACAGGGTCAACCATGTGCAGTGCCCCTGGAGCAGGGTGGGTTGAAGGCCTTGCTCAAGGGCCCAACGGTGGCAGCTTGGTGGTGCTGGGGCTTGAACCCTGATGAGCTACCACTGCCCCACCAGTACACCCAACATTTTTATTTACACATTATAAATAGATCTTATCCGAACACAGATATATAATGGCCAGTATTCAGGAGGATTGCTAGTTGAGCAACAGAAGAGAATCTGTATTCTAAGTGATATTGACAGGCTGGATGAAATTGATGTATTAATTGCTTGACGTATTGATAGGTGTTTTGACTCTGAATGTCCTGGGGTCTAATATTTTTTTTAACAATCTCTACTAAAAACTAAAATAAAGAACCCAAACTAAAATAAAAAAAAAAACCCAAACCCTGAGTGTATTTGTATAGTGCCATGCCTCAACATACATTTCTGCTCAGCAATGCCAAACATTTTGTATTTCAAAGGAGCATGTGTAGCTTTTACTTATTTATTTCTTTTTGAAAGATCGGTTCAAAAGAAAGAGATCTCTCTGGAATAAAAAAGATTGCCTGCAGACACAAAATGTTCCCAGATGAAAGCATCCGCCTTGCAGCCTTGCAGTTCAGGGACATCATTTATGATGAACAGAGCTGGTAGGCACACGCAGTTTCATTGGTGATCATATAGCTCTGTCACATAATCCAATATTATGGTAATTGATTAGTCTCTTGGTGTAACGGATAGCCTGTGCAGTTAGCTGAGCTAAAAAATCTTTCCCGACATCTCAACAAGCCGCCACGCAGCACGCTGTATGTGATCCTGGCAATATTATATAATTACATGCACCCATTGCTACGTCTGTCACGATTCTGAAATAACCGATTTGTGATTTAATGAATCTTTACCATGGACGTCATTTTATATTGTGAGGATAAAGGAGTAAATGTTTGTATCGAGATATCAAGTTGTATTGTTTTTTAACTTTTATTTACTGCTTAACCACATATCGTAGAATTTAACTGTTTAGGTTTCCATTAAATGATGTCAAACATCTGAGATGGGTTACTTCCTGTTGATAATTGTCTTATAATAGCTGTACACTGTCATTACATAACCATTTTTCTTTCTATTTGTTTGTTCAAAAAAAAAAAAAGAAAAAAGAATGAACCTAATTATCCCAAATAATTGCTAATGAGTGATTAGGTAACGATTGTAACAGGTCATGCTTTCTTTCTGCTGTTGGTTAGTTTGCAGTGAAATGTTGATGCTCTGATGATCTACATCTTCATTGACCCCAAAAGCGATCGTTTGACATCTGCTGCAGTTTTGTAGTTTACAGTTTAAAAAATGAGCCCCAATATTGGCAGTCCAACCTTACTCACATCAGTTCACTAATTAAGTTCCCTGAGCTACCAGTAGCTAGGTTAAATAAGGACGAGCTGGGTGATGCATTACACTCGCTCTACATTATCAGGGTAATAAATGTGTCCTACAACTTGCAGAATATTGGGAAGAAGATGACGTGCCAGGAATTCATCAACAACCTGGACGGCCTGAACGCAGGACAAGATTTCCCCCGAGATCTACTCAAGGTAAGAGCAGTCTACTTAACCACCTGAGCAAATCCACAGGCGTGTGGATGCCATGGCGTGCGGTCGTAAAACGACCCGGGGCATGATGGAATGTCTGAATAAGGATGGACTAATCTCCTAGAATCGCTGTTTGAAACCAGAGCTTGCAGACCTGGTAATTCAAACCGCTATTTTTTTCCACCTGATCTCTATGGCTTTACAGTAGGACTCTCCTTGGGCATTCATACAGCATCCACCTGATATTTGTACACCCGATATATCTCGTGACTTATAACCTAAGCACAAAACCATCCTTGGCCTAGATTAATTAGAGCTGCTTAGAGGCTGTCATTGTGGACAAAAGCAGAGGTCTCGGGGCAGTGACTTGAAATGACTCGTCAGATTACTGATGAGGGGTGGGATCGATTACAGCACCATATTTACCCAGCTGTGGGTGTGTGTGTGTGTGTGTGTGTGTGTGGGTGCACGTGAGCTTTATGAAAAAAGGGATAGTAAAAAGCAGAAATTGTTCTCATCTTGCCAGAGAATGCGGTATGAGTGACTAAGCCCTGTGCATTGCTGTATAGTCGTTAATCACCTTTGTTTTAGATTATTGTTCCTTTCCAGCATAATTGAGATTCTTTTCTGAATACTTGACATTTCTTCCAGGTGCGCACAGGTGAGAAATGCACTTATCATTCCTGCCAAGATGAAAAACACGACTCATTCCTTTATTTCTTCTGTACCAGTGGACGTCTGTGTATGTGCAGCCCTCCTGCCAGAAAATCCTTTCACATGGTCACTCTGACACGTCCAGTGCTGCCACATTAGCCGCAGCCAAAGCTTAGTTGTGCACTGGCAAACCGGAACACAGCCGTATTGGGCATAAGCTCTGCAACCCGAGGAAAGAGGAAATGAATTTGCTCTGCCAAGAACCACTTCTCAGCAGACTTAAATAATCCCCCCTGTGTCTCCTGCTTCCTCCTCCTCCTCCTCTTCTTCTTCCCCCCCCCTCACTTTTAATAAAACGAGCACACCTTATCCCTGCAGCAAATTCAGCTCCGGGGTGATAACTCGGCCTCAATCCGGGCACGGCCGAGAGGAAGAGATGGTGACGCCATCCATCTAAGTGAAATGGCATTGCTGTGCTTGTCATGGTGCACCTCCGCTGCCAGCTTGGCTTTACTCGATGCTTTTATAAGCTTTTCATTACTTGCTCTCTGGAGGTCTCTCTGGACTCGGTCGCCTCGTAGGCTTATAGTTTTAATTAGAGCGGAGTGCTGCTTTTAGTATTCTTTTAATTAAATAAGATGTCAGAATGTCTTGGTTTAAGTCAGAGATTCTGCCACTTCAGAATTTAATGGCCAGCGTAAATCCGTTGGAGTCCAGCGTGATCGATATTGGCATCTTCAACAAGCCTAGCGGCGTTGTATTTATTGCTAGCCAACTGAACGGTAATGACAGGATTAATCTTTGCTTTGCATCATGATGAAAGCTTGTTGACCACCGGCTTAGAGACGTTTACACTAGATCATAATTCCGTTTTTTGGGACCTTGAGTATCCGTGTCCCATTCTGTACAGAGAAATCAGCCAGTGTGGATTCTTAATGTTTACTTTTACCTTTCAAGCTTCATGGTTGGTGATGGCAGAGAGTTAGTAAAGTGGTGTCTGATTAGTTTAAACTGAATTTTTTTAAAAGCCTTTATGAATGCAGTGCATCAGATTTGTTTTATTGATGCACCTCAACACAGCAACTAAACAAAACAAACAAATCAACACTGATCTACATTACTGATTTCCATTTTTGGTCCATTGTAATGTTTTCCATTTTTTGCTGCTTTAATTTGCACTCCAGGGGCTGCGCTTGATATAGATTCATGCGGTTTATTTTTCCCATTTAGCTGCTGTTGTTTTAATTAAGCACTTTGATGGCCATATATAAATCTTTTTCTCACGCCTGGAATGTATCTATCTAAACGTTACAGAGAGCAGCGCATAAAGCTCATAATGCATTTCTTATTTGTCCAGTCACTGCTGCTGTGACGATGTCTGCAAGCATGGCCATGGGATTTACATTACGCTAGCACTAATTTATCTCGCCAGACTTGTTCGACACTCTCAGAGCTTAATATACAGGCATACGAGGCCAGAAATGATGCATCACTATCATGTATCTGTAGCATGTGTAAAGCTCGATTATTGCATCTATACCTGTGTGTCTCTTAGCCAAAATTTCAGGCTTGGTGGTTAGCATGTTTTCCTCATACCTCTATGGTTGTGGGTTCGATTCTCTGTTTGTGGAGTTTGCATGTTCTCCCAGAGCTTGAGGGGTGTCCTCCAGGAACTCCAGTTTCCTTCCCCAGTCTAAAGTCGTGTTGTAGGCAGATTGGTGCCTCTGAATCTTCCATTGTGTGTGTGTGTGTGTGAGATTATACCCTATGATGGGTTGGCACCTCATCCAGGTTCTCCCCTGCCTTGTGCGGCGGATGCTCGTGTCTGCCTGCCACACCGTGTAGGATAAGTGCAACAGAAAATGGATGGATGGCTGCTATTCAGCTCTGATTAAGTAATCTCTGCTTGCCATGACTACTTTGTGCTAATTATCGAAGTGTGTTTTCACTTCATGCGTCAGTGACAGACCCTCCGAGCAGCCGGTCTGCTGTAAAAATGGCTTATTTATAACATGTACTGCTTTGCCATACAAGTCACAGGACCTTCCTTTCGTTCCGGCTCATGTGACCTCACGCTGTTTCATCATTGATGTTTTTGAGGTCTACATGGGCGATCGTCTGGATCAGTTATTTTGTCTGTGTGGAGCGTTTTCACTTAGCTGTGTAACTGGAAAGGTGTACATTTGCTGTGAAAAAACCCTATGGAATATGTATTCATTTCACACCTACATACAGTATATTTATTTGACTCTCATCAGAACGGCGTTTTCCTCCTCACAGCTGTTGCTCCCTGGATGTTTTTTTTCCACGTCATTCTCGGTAAACTCCAGAGGATCTCATCAATTCTCGAACCAGCCGTCTGCCACCGAGAACGCTTTTCTTCCATTGTGATGTTTGTTGTGAACATGACCTGTATCTGCATGATCTTACGCATTGCGTCGCTGCAACATGATTGACTGATTGGGAAGGTGTGTGAATTGACACTTTCACAGGAAAACACTTATTTCACTTCAGTGTTTTCTGCCAAGTACAAACAGAATCACCATAAAGATCACAACGTGTTTTATGGACTTTGTAAGATGGAATGTTTAGTCCCTTCCCTTCTGGTGACTGTAACTGACTCACAAAGTCCAGAAAACACAGGAAGTCTTATATATATATATATATATATACGTCTGACCTCTAATGTTGGAGCTGCAATTATTTTTCTTGTTTTATTTGGAAATAGGGCAAAGGCTATTATGTTGTTTTTTTTGACCTTTGGCAGAAAGGATTTTCTGTTAGATGAGCATCCTGCTAAAGTGAGTCATTGAAAATGGCAGCTTTTAAGTTGGACTCGGTCCATTTTAACCCTCTTTTATCTCTGGATGTGCTTCACTACCTCTCTGGATCCAAACTTGTGTGTGTGCTCTTAAATTAATTAGCCTGGCTGTGCTCCATTTAAGTATTTAAGCATAGTCATGGAAGCAGAAGGAGTCAGGCTTTACTGGTCCTCACTAACTAGTTTCTAGCATGACGCAGCAGTCTTGTGTGGTGTGACACTGTGCCCCAACTTGAAGCAGAGGCAGGATGATGGTGATGTGTTGTGACTCTTTGTCCTCTGTGAGAGTCAGAGCCTAAGCAGCTGTTAGACTGCCACTCCTTTCTTGGTAACGTCCCTCGTGTTTCTCTTCACGGAACCAGACAGCCGAGCCAATGCAGTTTCTCACACCGGTATTACAGCTTGTGGACCCACAGATTGTTTTACTATAGCAGACTTTTGGTCAGAAAGCAGCTTTACAGAAATATAAAAATGCAAAAGTTTAAAATTCCAATTTATATTTGTACCGAATGAGTGAGCCAGAGGCGACGGTGATGAAGAAAGACTCCCTGAGACCATGAGGAGCAGCTTATTAGTCTGAGCATCAGCATAATTTCTAAATTCATTCTATTTTTTATATAAATAAATAATAAGTAATAGATGATAAGAATAGGTCAAAAATAATGTGATTATTAATGTTCTATAAAGGTAAAAAGGTTGGATCAACAACACAGCAACAAATCAGGACGTTATTTGGCATGCCAGTATTTTACATGTTTATAGCTAACTATGATGTCGCTGTAAACTTTAGGATTTCAGGATCCCGTGCTCTCATTGCCGCGGCCCGGGTTGGATTCCCAGACAGGAGTTAAGAAGAGTTAAGTCTCAGTGCCGGTCCCAAGTCCGGATTAAAATGGGAGGGTTGTGTCAGGAAGGGCATCTGGCGTACAACCTGTGCCAAATCGAAACATGTGGACCAAATGATCTGCTGTGGCGACCCTGAACAGGGAGCAGTCGAAAGAAGAACATGTCGCTAAACTATAAATTTAGAGGATGAATTTACGCTGCTACCATGTGTCAGTCGTTCCTGCATCAACAAATGAGTAGGTCACTTGGCGTGTCTGTATTTTAACAGTTTTCCAGTTAATATTGCCATAGCTAGCTGAGTGATGTGAATTTCACAACTAGAATTCTACAAAATTCCACACAAAGCACTTAACATAGAAAGCAGAGTGTTTCATTGATAAGAAAAGTTTTTTCCTTTGCTGTGTTTAATATAGTGAAAGCCTAAAGACAACCAGAGCTGACCAATTTTTACCTTGTTAGCTTATTGTACAAGACAGGAACACGACAGAATTCTGCTTCGTCTGTCATCTTTCACTAAAATCCACTGATTTTTGACTCTAGAGTCGTGCAAAAGACCAAAAAAAACATGATTCACCCGTGTGAGGTGAGGCGACACAAACACTCATCATCAATGTGTCCAGTCCTGACTGCTTATATAGAAACGAATAAATATGGATTGAAATTTTCATCCCTTTTTTAATCCCTTCATCTCCATCTCCATTTAATGAGTTTTCTGTAGTTTGTTTTGGAACAATCCTCTTTTCCTATTTAAATTCTGCTGGATAAAACTCAAAGACCCTCTCGTTATTTCCACTGAAATACATCACATTTCAAATTTTTGGAAAAAACAAAACACTTTGGATTTTCACATTGAGTTACAGACATCGTCTCATTCTCTGGCTGCTGCAGTGAAGGCGATGCCTTTTAACGACTCTCTATTCAGATATCACAGAGCATGTGGACAACAGCAAGCCATTAGTCTGAAACCTTCAAGCAAAACTTCTATTACCTCGTGTTCTTTGTCTTCCTCGGTTATATTCGAGCACACCGGTTCAAAAAGGCTCAGTACACACTCCCTTTAGCTTTCTTATTTTTTTTTCTCCAGACAAAATGTGACTATGACATTAGAAGGCTTTCCAGGGCACAGAAATGTGAGAAAAAAGTCAGTCGTGCTTTTCTGAAAGAAATGTTCTGCAGTTACGTCAGTCTGTCTGTAAGTCCAGATGTATGAAAATACACACTGTGAGGGATTAGATAATGACAGATCAGAAGAACAGCTGCAGGTCAGAAGCTTCAGTTAATGTTCTATATCATGCATCAGAATGGTGGGTCGGCGGAGGAGACGTTATCTCACCGATTTGGACCGTGATGTGGGCGTTGGTGCCTGATCGGCCGGTTTGAGTATTTCAGACACTGATGATTTTCTGGGATTCTCACATGTAACAGAGTTGAAACCTCCAGTCACTGGCAGTTCTGCAGGCAGGAAGTCTGCAGTAACTCAAATAAGCGCTGTTTGTAACCATGGTGAACAGAAAAGCATCACAGAATACACAACACATCAAACCTTCAGGACGATGGCCTACAACAGCAGATCTCATCGGGTTGCAGGGCAGTGGGTACAGATTTACAGAAACTGGACAACTGAGGATCAGAAAAAGACCAGGGTTTGGTTTTCCAAACTTCAGACCCAATATTTTTGGTGTGGTTAGTGTGCACTGGACTTTTGTTATTCATCAGATTTAAGAGAATCTATTTAATTTCTAGTTTACTTAAAGCTGTTTAGTTTCTCATCCAAACCTGGTTTCGTTGCTTCTGCTAAATTTAACTGAAACAAGTTTTTGTTTAGAGGCTCGGAAGCGTCCTGGTTAGCACGTCTACCTCATACCACCAGGGTTGGGGGTTTGGATCCCGCCTCTTCAGTGTGTGTAGAGTTTGCATGTTCTCCCCCTGTGCCTTGGGGGTTTCCTCCAGGTACTCAGTTTTCTCCGACAGTTCTGAGACGTGTTGTAGGCCGATTGGTGTCTGTAAATTATCCATAGTGTCTGAGTGTGTGTCTCCTGGGATAGGCTTCAGGTTCTCCACGACTCAGGAAGAATAGTGGTGTGGAGGATGGAAGGATGGATGGATGGAAGTTTCTATTTACTAGTTTAAATTATGTAGTATGATTGTGATCAAGACAAGGAATAATAACGTGATCCGATTACATTATAAAATCCCTTAAGGATGGTGGTATTGTGTAGTGGATAATCTCAGAACACCAGAGACCCATTTCCTACCCGAGTTTGGGTGAGCGCAGTGTCCGGCTTTACACAGGGCTGTGAAATGACCAGAACAACTCGATTAATGAAAACAAATGAAGTGTTAATGTAACTAAACCCAATCATGTGGAACGCTCATATGAATTTGATTTATTTTCTATTAAACCTTTTTGATGACATCTTATTAACTCGCTAATACATTTTTTTTGCTAATCAAAGTAATAAAATAAAACTATTCCAATCATCTAGAATCCCGCTGCTTCTCTTATTATGCAGACTGATGAACTTTGAATTCAGATGATTGGATTATTATTAATTTATTGAAAGTCTTGTGTTAGACATGGATCTGAGATGGTGTACTACACGTCCTGGTCCTCAGTGAGGTGTGTGTGTGTGTGTGACATGATGCATGTGACCTGTGCTGCATTTTGTCTTTGCACCTGTCTGCAGTTTGCAGTGATAATCGAATGTCCCATATTGGGATTAATATGGTACCTGTGCCAGAGCGTAAGTGCTGATTCTGCAGCAGAGCTCATTAAGCTTCGATTACCTCAGCATGTTGCCATGGTGGCTGTAATGTAAACGTTTCATTCTTGCTAACACGTTCATGTAGCGTAGCAGTGTCTATACCCTCCAGATCGACTACAGGAGTCAGCCAGTGTAGAAAAATCTTTTATGTAGAATAACACAAGTAAGTTACTTGTAAGGTTAACTTTTACATGGTTTGTAGTTGAAATCTTTACTGTAGAAATACCTCTCTATAGAACTGAGTGCAAAAGTTTGTACACCCCTGGGATAAAAGGAATTTTGAAATAAAAATGGTGAGATAGTGCATGTTAAGTTAATAAAAATTCAAATCAGTTAGCAAATGTTGTCTTTGTCTTGAACAGTCTCTTAACCATTTTCACACCACATGAGAAGCTTTTGGATTTTGTGCTAAACAGCCCACATCCTTCACGCCATGCCAGTTCCAGCTCCGCCAGATTGCCCGGTTTAATCGTTACCCATTCTATCCTTACATACCTGTTGCCTTCCTTGGATCAGGTCTCCAATCATCTTCTCGTCTTTTCCTCGTCACCTATCATAGGAGGAAACTTTTGCTTAGCTTGTATTCTAATATACAAAAGGCTTTGTATGGTCCTGGACAGCGGGATGCTGGATATTTTCCACCTGAACAAGACAGTGAACATTTCTTGTGTTGGACGTGATGGTGGTGGGCCGACTTCTGCCCAGAGGTATAGCTAGAGATGGGATTTTGGATTTGAACCCCCTTGGACAATATTTTGACAGCACCAAATGCTTATTATGGCTGTTAATTATAACACTTATACAGTGCAGGTGATGCATCGCACTGCACACTGGTTTTCTGCAGTGATGTTTATAAAAGGTCAACAGAGTTCATATTTAGTCACACCAAGAGTCAAAACAAACAGGTCCAGTAGTTTTTTTTTTATTAACTAATCATTATCATGCATTTTTCCTCTTTCTCTTTGAAAGCTATTAAATGCTTAGCTACTCCCTGAATTTGGATAAAGAGTCAAACAGCAGAAAATAAGAGATATCCACTTTAAGATCAGATGAAATATAATTTTCTGTGTTATAAGCACTGTATTTTAATCACTTTCACCCCATCTGTCATAAAGGTATTTTATTAATAGGGGGATGTTATTAATATGGCTTGATTGGTTGGCTTGTGCTTTAAATGACTAATTTACAAATTCACGCCATCATTAGACCTACTACTGTCTGTCATTTCCCCCACAATGCATCACTTTAAACATATAGATCATTCTATGACTTTTTTTTTTGTACTTTCTCCATCTAAAATGAATTCTTACCACCGGTGCTATTGTTTAATCCAATTAAAATCTTCTCCCAGCAGAATGATAAAGCCTGTGTTAAACCCTGGGAACATTAACTTAAACCCTGAGAAAACTCAAACATTTGCATACATTATCTTCCTCTTTCTAAAATTTATTCATCTTTAATATACTCGGTTAACCTACGGTCAGGCAGCTGGTGCCTGGGAACGTGTGGCTGATTAGGGAAGCAATACAGGCAGCGTATTAATAATAGCTTAAAGCAACAGCATTCACCAATCACCCAGCGTTAGCTCCTAATCCTAATCCTGGCCAGTGGTCAAGCAATTCCTTGTATCTTGTTTCCATGAACAACAAAGGGCACAGGCTGACCTTTTCAGACATTATAGTCACGACTGGCTGCCGTGCTGCCCTGTAATCAGAGCCCCATCACTGCCGTCACTGTAATGAGGTTTTTTCTATTTTGATCTGACCCATTTGGCAGCTGTTAAAAGGTGATGATGGCAAACAGAAGCCACAGTTGTTACTTTATCCATTTGAAACAAATAGGATTTGAGAGTAAAACCGAGTAATGAGCTTCCAGCATATTGGAGTAACCTGACTGGTGCCAGATGTTGAACATTGCTTAATTAAAGACGAGCCAGTAATGAAAAGTAATACACAAATCACAGACTGTAACAGGTTTGACTTGCCTGCTTTGCATCGCCTGGTGTGTTTTTGGAATAGTGTTCATAGATAAGGTGAGGTTAGGGATGCACGGGTAAAGAAATTGCTAGCGCAGATGCCTGGGACAAGTAGATTTTCTTGACCATCCTGGGGTTTTCAACCTCCTGAAAAGAAAAACACTCTTACTACTTCCTGGCTTTTCTTTTGGTATCTGGCTATATTTAAACTTAATGTGCTTCATATCCTACCGTCTGCTGCACTACACACATCGGCATGAAGCATGAGCTGCCTTTAATGCAAACTGACCACTGAGAGACCTGTCTCTTAAACAAATACCACCGCTTTTGGTGTCATTCTCCATTCACTATTCTGTCATTATTAATCTGTATGTTTCAGCACACCTATTATTTTCCATTATTCTTGTCAGTTGAACACCTTATTTTGCTTTTGCTTGCTTATTTATCACCTTCGCACCTTTTACGCCGTTATTGACTAAACAGACTGGAGGTGCTTTCATCACCTTAATTAAGATGAAATGGACATCATTGCTGTTTTGCCGCTTCTGCTGTGTTGCATATCGAAGGACAAAACACTCAGTGTGGAGTTTATTTTGTACCCTCGTTCAGATTTATTAAGACTGGGAGTATTTAAGAAATTTGTCGTCACCTGCTCACGAAACACTGGAGCTCTTTTTAGCACTGCAGTACATGGCAGTAATTATTCAGGCAGCGCACGCTTTAATTTGTATTCACTAGCCAAAGAAACATGTTTCCTGCCAGGTCAGATTATTAAGATTATTGTGGTCGAAGAAAGAAAACAACCAAACAATGGGTGCTTCACTCTCTGGCTTTAAATTGTTTTCGGTGTAGTGTTTCTTCTCCTGCTCAAAGGTCTTCGGCTTTCTCTGCTGCTCTCTTGGGAGTCCTGAAGTTACTTTATAACCGCAGTCACAAGGACATACTTCATTTATAGATAATGAGATGAGATAAGAGATGAGATGTATCTTTATTAATCCCCTGTAGGGGACATTCAATACAACACAGCAGTTTAAACAAGAGTGTAAAATAAAAAATAATTTAAAATAAATAGAATTAAAAAAAAAAAGAACAATAGAATAAGTGAGTATGGATGTACATATGCCAGAGATCTATTTACATATATCTAACTAATATTTATATATATAAAATGAAAACAGAAAGACCTGCAAGGAATGGGAATTGCTTATATATGCATATAAATATACTTTATTAGGAACATCTGTACATCTTATTCGTATGAATTATCCATTCAGGCAGTCGTGAGCCTCAGATGCGAGCCAGCAGCTTCAGGTAACGTAATGTTCACATCAAACGCCGGAAAAATGACGGAATGTGTGATGGTTAGTGCCGGATGGACTGGTTTTAGTATTTCTCTTAACTATTGTGTGCGAAAATTCCAGGAGTTCAGCAGTCTCTAGAGTTTGCTCAGGATGGTGCAATAAAGAAGAAACATAAAGTGAGCTGCAGTTCAGTGGTCAGGAACGCCTTGTTGATGAGAGAGATCAACCAAGAATGGACAGACTTGCTTGAGCTGACAGAAAGGCTACAATAACTCCAGTCTGCACAACTGTGGTGAGCAGGAACGTATCAGAATCCTGAGGTGGATGAGATACACCAACAGTCAGGTTCCACTTCTGACAGCTAAGAACAGACAGCTGAGGACACAGTAACTCACCACAACTGGACAGGTGAAGACTGGAAAAATGCAGCCTGGTCTGATGAATCTCAATTTTGAATTTCTCGAGTTTGGAACCAAAAGCATGAATCTGTGGACCCAACCTGCTCTGTGTCTACAGTACAGGCTGGTCAAGGTGCTGTAATGGTGTGAGGAATGATTTCTTGCTTAAATTTTGGGCTGTAATACCAGTTAATCATCGCTCGTGTACCACAGAGTATTTGAGTATTGTTGCTGAGTTTAATTTTACTGGCCTTCCCAGTCACTGACTTAAAATCTAGAAGACCTTTGAGATGTTATAACAGGAGATTAGCTGCATGACTGTGTGCCTGAGAAATTCTGCAGAAATTGCATAATGAAATCATATCAACCTGGACCATAATTCCAAAGGAACATCTTGTGGAATCCATGCCATGAAGTGTTTGAGAGTAAAGGGAGGCTTTACCCAGTAAAAGTGTAGTGTTCCCTAATAAAGTGCTCTGTGTGTGTGTAATAATTAAATAAGGTGTTAACCTATTAGTAGATGACTGATTCTGACTACTGACATTGGCCACACCTATCATCTTAGTACAAATATTTTCGGATTACTAGCAAGACAAAAGAAATATTTTTTCATGTTTGTTTTTATCCATTAAACTGGTGACCTGATTTATCAGGAGGTTAAAAAGCCCTGAAATCTAAAAATCTGTGACTGACTGTGACCGAAGAACGGTGGCAGCAACGCTTTGAAACAAATCCATTCCTTTCAGCCATATTATATATTATATATACATTATATTGCCAAAAGTATTGGGACATCCCTCCAGATCACTGAGTTCAGGTGTTGTTTTTCAGGGGTTGGACTCGGCCCCTTACTTCCAGTGAAAGGAACTCTTAATGCTTCAGCTTCATCCCAAGACATTTTGGACAATTTCATGCTCTTTGTGGGAACAGTTTGGGGATGACCCCTTCCTGTTCCAACATGACTGCACACCAGTGACCAAAGCAAGGTCCATAAAGACATGGATGAGTGAGTTTGATGTGGAGGAACTTGACTGGCCTGCACAGAGTCCTGACCTCAACCCCATAGAACACCTTTGGGATGAATTAGAGTGGAGACTGTGAGCCAGACCTTCTCGTCCAACATCAGTGCCTGACCTCAAAAATGCTCTTCTAGAGGAACGGTCAAAAATTCCCATAAACACACTCCTAAACCTTGTGGAAAGCCTTCCCAGAAGAGTTGAAGCTGTTATAGCTGTAAAGGGCGGGACAACTCCATATTACATTCATGTGCAGGTAAAGGCAGACGTCCCAAAACTTTTGGCAATATAGTGTATGTGCTGGAGATCGAGAACAAAACAGCATGTGTGTCAACTGTCAGCTGTATTATAAGAACGTGGAAGTGTTTGGGAACGATAGCAACTCAGCCACGAAGTGGTAGGCCACGTAAACTGACGGAGCGGGGTCAGCGGATGCTGAGGCGCATAGTGTGAAGAGGTCGCCAACTTTCTGCAGAGTCAATCGCTACAGACCTCCAAACTTCATGTGGCCTTCAGATGAGCTCAAGAACAGTGTGCAGAGAGCTTCATGGAATGGGTTTCCATGGCCGAGCAGCTGCATCCAAGCCATACATCACCAAGTGCAATGCAAAGCGTCGGATGCAGTGGTGTAAAGCACGCCGCCACTGGACTCTAGAGCAGTGGAGACGCGTTCTCTGGAGTGACGAATCGCGCTTCTCCATCTGGCAATCTGATGGACGAGTCTGGGTTTGGCGGTTGCCAGGAGAACGGTACTTGTCTGACTGCATTGTGCCAAGTGTAAAGTTTGGTGGAGGGGGGATTATGGTGTGGGGTTGTTTTTCAGGAGCTGGGCTTGGCCCCTTAGTTCCAGTGAAAGGAACTCTGAATGCTTCAGCATACCAAGACATTTTGGACAATTCCATGCTCCCAACTTTGTGGGAACAGTTTGGAGCTGGCCTCTTCCTCTTCCAACATGACTGTGCACCAGTGACCAAAGCAAGGTCCAAATGTGTGACCTCACAAATGCGCTTCTGGAAGAATTCTCAAAAATTCCCATAAACACACTCCTAAACCTTGTGGACAGCCTTCCCAGAAGAGTTGAAGCTGTTATAGCTGCAAAGGGTGGACCGACGTCATATTGAACCCTATGGATTGGGAATGGGATGTCACTTAAGTTCATATGCGAGTCAAGGCAGGTGAGCGAATACTTTTGGCAATATAGTGTATATATCATCATGTTTGATGGCCTACATTGTCTTCCTACTCTGCGTTTCTTTAGGCACTAGTGTTATTGACTGTGGAAAAAGAGAAGAAATTCCTCAACAGGAAAAATCTCTGTGTTTCAGTAAAGAGCTTATCAAACCAGTGCTCAGAGTCAGCAATCTCGTGAAGCACTCAAATATTGATATTCTTGTTAACTTGACAGATCGGCAGCGTAGTCACTGTAAGTTAAATCTTTCATACGCTCGGCTCGGCTGACAAGTTGAGAAGACTTCAGGCAAGACCTCCACTCCTGTGAGCTTAATCTGCATCATAAGCATTCATATCCAGAGTTAAAAACAGCTCTTTGTGAGGCTCTTTGGGTCAGATCTCTACATATGATGATGAAACATAAAAAATTTAAAAGCCAAAAGTGTGTGATGATAAGACTTGGGAAAGGCCTTAGAACTAGCTCTTCCGAAGTGGGTGTGGCCTAAATAAGAAGAATTTTTTGTTTTTGTTTTAAATGTAGGTGTTTTTAATTTATTTTATTTTGTTATTTTTATTTTTTTTTTTACCTGTGATTAGAGACTTAAACAAACAAGTATCTTAATTAAAACAGTTCAAATCTAACCAAGCAATAAGTGATGACCATGCAACAGTTAGTTCTGGTCCACTAAATTGATTGGTCCAGCTGTGTTCCAAGAGTGCCGTATTTCCCATAATCATGCTCAGACTCGTCTGTGTTTTCCACTTAAAAAAAAAAAATCCACTTCCTAGTTTGAAATGTTTAATACACTGTATGTAAGAGGAGGATAAAATCGTTTCAAGCACTCAAGGCTGATTTCCTTTTCTGAGTATGCATCCTGATCTCCAAATACTTTCCAGACGTGTATTGTTATTTATTACTCTAAAACATTGTATAAACAACTGATTAATCAGTATATAATCACTTTTGTCACACAGATGCCAGCATTGATTATAATGCCATGATTATAACAGTGTCCTGCAACTAACAACGATGTGCATACAGCAGTTACACGATCAGGTATAACAGTGTGAGCAGTGAGAGGTGAAGTGAATAAGACTGAGTATCTCCTCATCATGGCACCTGTTAGTGGGTGGGATATATTAGGCAGCAAGTCAACATTTTGTCCTCAAAGTTGATGTTAGAAGCAGGAAAAATAGACAGAGTATCTCCTGGATCAGAGCATCTCCAAAACTGCAGCTCTTGTGGGGTGTTCCCGGTCTGCAGTGGTCAGTATCTATGAAAAGAGGTCCAAGGAAGGAACAGTGGTGAACCGGTGACAGGGTCATGGGCGATCAAGGCTCATTGATGCACGTGGGGGGAGAAGACTGGACCCTGACGAGCTACTGTTGCTCAATTTGTGAAGAAGTTAATGCTGGTTCTGATAGAAAGGGGTCAGAATACACAGTGCAGGACGGGTCAGGGCTTACTGAGGTTTTAAAAATTTGTCATTCAAATAAAGAATATAAAAAACTGATGGTGATTTTGTTCTAAAATATTTAGTAATGACAAGGTCTGTGTGATGTACTGTGTGTCTGTAGCACATGTTAACCTTAGATTAACAGGAAAGCTCATCATGTACATCGTTATTCTGGATAAATATTCTTTATAATAGTTTACAGGTTGTTTTAATCATAATGGTCGTGTATTACGGAGAATACTGACACCGTGATTAGTTGTTAACAAATACATTACAGGTCCCTAGAGGTTTATGAAGCATTACTGGAGTATACAGATGCTTGCAAGGAATCTTTACCGGGTTAGTGAGCTTGAGCTTTCCTTGTCGCTTTCTTATGCACTGTAATCATAGAGGCTTACACAACAAAACAGCGTTTGTTCCTCCAGCACAGAATCTCTCGCCTGTTTCAAGCTTGCCATTTTTTTGAGCATCGAATAATAAGAATCCTCTGATGTCTCAAATCCACCCAAGGCTGAGTAACCATGCTTTAACGTCGTGCTGCTCACACCAGATGGTCCGAGCTGCCAGTGTGGGGGTACTGTGTGTGCTACGCCTTGTAGAAATGGCAGTGGTCACGATATAACGGATTTGCACGTCCACTCTAACACAGCAAGCAATTCCTGTTAAAAAATCCACTTATGCTTGCAATGCACCTGCTTGGCCTCTTACCATTTAGAGTAAATTTCGGTATTTTACATGTGGGAACACTTCAGCAATGTTTTCCCCCGGGATGGAGGGTTGGGTTTACTGTTAGATTGGCTGTTTCATAGAGAATAAAAAGATACCTGCTGGGAATGGAGCCGGCGATGATTGTGTGTGTGCTTACAGATGTGATGTGCCACAGTTCTTCTCCACCGGGGTATTTTAAGTAGGCAGTGCCATGTGTGTGTGTGTGTGTGTGTGTGTGTGTGTGTGTGTGCGTATGCCAACAACATCAACAGTGAAGCCCTGCTTATTTGTTCAGCCTGTTGTACAGCACACCAGGATTGTTTGTGTGTGTTTACACAGGGCCGGGTACAGATAATGCATTTTGTATCACATAATTCTCTGTAGCTGTTTCCTAAGCCGCATTTTGTTCTTAGTGCCCTTGAGAACAAAAGCACCTGTTAATTCAGGTTACGTTAGGATACCTTTATCACTTTAGTGGTGTCAGCCTCTATTCTCAGCATAACACATCCATATCTTTGATACTTAAGTTGTCTTTATTTGTCACATATACATTACTGCACAGTGAAATTCTTTCATCCATCCTTGGGGGTTGGGGTCAGAGTGCAGGGTCAGACATGATGCACCACCCCTGGAGCAGGATGGCTTGTTCAAGGGCCCAATGGTGGCAGCTTGGCGGTGCTGGGCCAAGCAGAGTGCTGGGGCTTGGGGCTTGAACCCTGATCTTCCGGTCAACGACCCAGAGCCTTAACCACTTGAGCTACCACCACCCCACGGTTGAGGACGATTTTTTGGGTACTCATCAATACTGACATTTCAGAGGATTTCACACTGGCAGTTTAGTCTGAAACATGAACAAATTGTCACGTGAAAGCTGTCATGAGGACCAGGAAGCATCGTGGTATCGATCCCAAAACTACCTGTAGGAGGTGGTGCTAGTTTGGTCGCACTGGACCTGGGTCGTGAAGAAATAATAACTTCTGTGTGTGTGTGTGTGTTTGTGTGTGTGTGTGTGTTTCAGCCAGTAAAGACATGATTAGTCCATAACGTACATGTAATACCTGCTTGGTGCTAAATGTTCAGGAGCACCATAGAGCATTTTTGTGTTTAAGAGCTTATGGTTGTGTTTGTTTGTTTATTTATTTATTTATTTATTGAGTGAGTGAGCAGAACCAGTGAGTGTGGAACTTAAAAACCCGCATTGTATGGTGAATTTCCCCTTGACTCGTGATGGAATGTGCTCGTGTCTCAGTGCTCGCAGAACTGACGTGCTCATACACACACACACACACACACACACACGCGCGCTTTATGTGTCCGTTCTCATGTGTGTGCACGCAATTCACTCCACTTTTTAACTCATTTTTGATGACCACATTCTCAGCTGCTGCTCTGCACTCTTCAGGCCATCTGTATATTAGACATGATATTTAAAACCCAGAAAATGTTTTTGTTTATGTTTTTTTGCTTGCATTGGAGGAAGATGATGTATTTCCTCTTTGGGATATTTTCCAAGATCACAGTCTGCAATCTCTGCTTTGAACATTAATCATGAAATACGTCTAGATCTGTGTAATTCTGTGTCCTCTTTCATTATATCTTGACTCATCGCGTGAAATATCAGCGTATATTCGACAAAGGTTTCGAAAAATGCCGACAGGCTTCGAACCATCTCCTCTGTGTGGAGGATATTGAAACATTTCCATTTTTATGGAAGTCAGAAAAAAAACAGTGAAGTGCATTACTCAGACTTCTCTCTCTCTAGTCATCCTTCAGTTTTTCTTTTTTCCCCCACACATGAAATGCCCTCAGTGCTGAAATGTTTTGAATGAAGCCTCTGCTGTCTGTGATCCTGCCAGCGTCAGAGAGTGCATCTGAACCCCAGCGTCTGTTGTTATTAGTATTATTATCAGCTTTTTTCTTTTTGTCCTTTGCTCAAAGCATGTGGCTTCAAATTGAAGTCTCTTCTCTAACATCCAGTAGGAAGATTTTTATCTCCTGAGATTGAACCCTGGGATGAAACGATTTATAGCCAGCTTCCACTCGTGTAGTTCCAAGAAAACAATTTATCTGTATGATTTCTGCTCTCTCTCATCAATGGTCATTCCTTTTAATTATCCATTTCGCATCTCGAATGCAGAAGAGACAAGTGTTTTTCTGTGTGCTCCAATCAACAGCACTTGAAAGCTCTGGAGAACAGCACGCTCCTGGAGTTTACAAATATGTCCGCTTGAACACGTTGCTGACAGGAACACGTCACACGGTAACGTGTGTGCCTGCAGCACCGCTAAGCCTTTCTATCGATTTATCTATTTGTACTAGCACAACTATCCTTTCTGTGAGTCACTTTTATTGGTGTCCTGGCGTTTATTTCAGAAGGTTTTGGACCTGATTTGCAATCTAGCTTCAGTAATAACCATGTAAGGCTCTAAAGCAGTCTTGTGTTTTCCCTCAGCAGCTAATTGCCCTCTTCACTTGAAAACACAAGCAGCTCGATCTGCTCGACACAACAATAGCACCTCAGCGGCAGCAAACAGTCCTCCCACATGTTCTGTGCTATGCATCAACGTAGCCCTGACACAGGCGATGCCTCTGCCCTAACACTGGCTCCCAGCCAGACCGAGCTCTGTTACACCTAATGTATTCCTGAGCTGGTCTTTTTCCTCGTGTCCAGGCCAATGACAGAAAGCACTGAACGAGACATTCGTCATTTCATGGCACTATTTAGTTAAACAGTCTGTACCGGTGAAGATACGGAAACAGCCGATGTAGCTGTTATGTGTTTCTTGATTATGTTCCTCTCCTGCTTGTTGAGTTCAGCAGTAATGCAAAGTGACTTGAATGCACATCGATAAGAGGAACTATTTAATTCTGTTGTGTTTGTATAGCACTTTTAACAATAGACATCATCACAATGCAGCTTTACAGGAATCTCTAATGAAATAGATTAATGAGAGGAAGAAGTCATGAGAGGAAACTCCTGTTCTGACCACAGATTGTGGTCATTTTGTTTGTACTATTATTGTATAATAATAATTATTATTATTATAGTAGTCATAGTAATAGAAGTAGTAGTATCAAATTTTCAAATTTATTTTATTTTTATTATACATAGTACAAAATGTAGTGAATTGCATTTTATGACTGACTGTGAATGGAAATAAAGTTAAAATAAAAAAAGAAATAGAATTTAAAAGTATAATAAAATAAGATAAAATCCAAAAAAGGAAAAGGAATACAATAAAGTGGGACCCTGTACAAGTTAAATTATAGACAAAATATGGTGGAAAATGTAGAGGAAAAAACAGTATTAATAATAGCTTTAGATGAAGTCCTAGTAGTAACTGAAGCAGTAATGGCATTAGTAATTGAAGTACAGCGGGACCTCGGCATAGGAAGCTAATGCGTTCTGGAGGTGAGTTCTTAAGGTAAACATTTGTATTGAAACGAATTTTCCCATAAGAAATAATGTAAATGCAGATAATTCATTCCAGCCGCCCAAAAATATGACCAATATGAATCCACTGTATAAGGATTAGAAGAATAATAATAATAACTAGTATTTGAATAATAAGCATAATAATAACTGTTGATAGAAGTATAATAATAATAATAATAATAATAATAATAATAATAATTAGTAGTAAATATATTACTAGGTAGGTAGTAGGTATAGTAGAGTAGTTAGTAAGTAGCACTAGAGGAGGAAATAGCGAACAAAAAATAAGTGGAAGAATAATAATTGTAGCAGAAGTAAGAATAATGGAGGTAGCAGTAACAGAATGATAAGTAATGGTAGATATAGTTGTAGAGGATGAAGTAGTCATAATATTAGGGATGCTCTGATATAAGAAACCAATACGCATTTATTTCCTTTCAGCATTCAGTACTGTGTGACGTAAACACTAGTGTACCTAATAAACAAACCACACAAACTGCAACCTGGGTAAATTCCATGGTTATTAATAGAAACCTTAGCAGGAAAATATTATGAGGAGGAACTACAGCATCTTCCTGACTATAAATGATGTAATAGTTAATAATTTATAATAATTAATAATTTATAATCACACTCTCCGGTGTCACCCAAATGAGGATGAGGTTCCCTTTTGAGTCTGGTTCCTCTCAAGGTTTCTTCCTCATATCAAGGGAGTTTTTTTGGCACAGTCAACCCAGGGGTTCTCACTAGGGATGATTTGGTCTAACATTAATCTTGAGCTTTTGTATTATGTTTCTTATGATGTTCTGTAAAGCTGCTTTGAGACAATGTCTATTGTTAAAAGTGCTATACAAATAAAATTTAATTGAATCGAATCTTCCTACAATGCAAGTAACCTAATTAAACATCTCATGGCGTTTAAACAGTATTTATTAGCGCGTGAGGGCAGCCGACTTTAAGCACACAGATCAGTGTCAGGGAGCGTGGTCATAGAGTTGCCGTGAATTGTGTGAAAAGTTATTCCCAGTGGTGGAGCAGATAGACTGCTGCATCCGAGAGCACTTCAGTTCAGCGAGCTTCCTTTCTCAGTGACCCTCCGGGATGTTCACCTTGCTCATGAGTCATTAAAAATAAGATTAAAAATTCTAACATCTTTAACATGACTTAACTCAACACAGCCATAACTAACATGAAGAGAGCTCCATGCTGCCCATGGTTTGTTCATTAGGGCAGCAGGCGGGGCACCATGGAGCTGATTAATACCAAGGATTTTTCCAGATCAGTGTCAATTAGTACCCAAAAATTCTCAGAGCTATAGCATTCAACCTGTTAGTGAAAAGACAGACAGAATTTGTCGAAAGAAATCAGGATATTCAGCATGGTATGTAATAGAGGTCTGCGCTGAGCTGTTGTGATAACAGCAGCAGTTCCAAGGAAGCACAGAAAACATTTGTAGTGAAACTAAATTTTGATGCTAGTGCCTGCATAGTTGCCCACACTGTTAATATTATTTTTATTATTATAATATGATTAAGACATTTCAACTAAATAGTTTCCTGTGTGCTGTGATGCAAACTCATGCTGTAAAGTACTTCATGCTTGTTGCCTGAGGAAACACTTTTGTCCCTCTGTGTCTGCAGTAGGACAACAGATGGACAAGATGATGCATTGAGCCAGTAGCTCACTCTTCATATTAAGGCATATTGTCTGGCAAGTGACCATGCTGCTTTAACCAACCTGCAGCAAAAAAACAAAATTGACAGTGTGAGCAGAGCTGACTCTCATATCCTGACTGGCACATGGCTTCAGGGATGTAGCTGTGGAGCAGTTTTATCCTCAGCTTCACTCCTAGTGAAACCAAAGCTCTTTTCCTGTTGAAACAGTATAAATTAGATCCCATGAAAAGTCTGGACATTACACAGCTAGGATTGTGGTCTGTTGAAATAACTGGAATAATTATCTGCTACCTAATTCATAACTGTCTGCTCTGGGGTAAAAATTGTCTCAGTTACACCACGTTGGAAAGGTCGTACAGATTAAATTAAAATAATACCATAAAATGGTCTTTTAGTCTTTGACCTCCAGTCTGTGATTTGCATGCTGCTTCAATGAAATTAGTCTTGATTATTCATGGGAAATAGCGAGGCTCTGTCACTCCCAGCTGTATATTTTCACAGATCAAGGCAAATTTCTGCTCTTCATTCCACCCCCCCACCCCCAAATGGGCATCGAATGATCCCCCGATGAGCTAAATTGGATTTTTCCTCCCTCTCTGTCTCCGTAACCATTCCCTTGCTACGTGTTAAACCCTCCCAATCGTTAGCACCATCTAAACCAGTGGAACATCGAGGCTGTCCCTTAGCGCTGAAGACCGCCACCCCGCATGTGATAGCAGGAATTTGACTATGGCAATGAAACTGGTGCCTTATCGCAGATTTTACAGATCTGACTCTCTTTCGCAAAGACTTGTCATTTTTCTTGAAGACCTAGTGTACTTGAACCCATCTGAGTATTAACCTGAATGTCAGACTGTCTGCTGTGGTATGAAGTAGCTGACTGTATCTATCAGGCTGCCGTTCGAATATCAGGAAAAGTCCAGCTGTATCAGCCTCTCTATATGGGATTCATCACGGATTCTGCACTAGAATCAGACACACAGTCTGTGTCGGTGTAATTTGTACTAGGATAGCGTCCTTTGTGTTGCTTACATCAATAGAATTAGCAGGATTAGGTTCTTGAATTATTGATTTTGAATTGAAAGCTGAATTGAAAGTGGTGTTGCGTTACACTGTATTATGCATAATGCTGCCTTATACCATTTGTGTGTAGGCTTTCATGTTGTTTGATTGTATTACCGATGCTATAAGCTAGCCCTACCCATTATGACACACTAGGGCTGTATGATGTGGATGAAAAATTGATTGAGTGGCGATGTGAGATGTGTGTAAGCACAGAAACGTTATTCTAGCATTAATATAACCGATACTGATGCTAATATTACGTCTGGCATGTGCCGTAATCAACATTTACACAGTAATCTTTTTTTAATGATGAGGTTAACGCCATAATGACTTCCTATTCACTGCCTATGCCCTCTGGGTACGGTTGAATTTCCCTGTCTACCCTACATAGTGAAACTACACCTCTGTCTTTATATATTTATTTAAGTAAAAAGTAAAAGCAAAAGTAGAGACTGGAACGATTCTGTTTAAAGGTGCTGACAGGGACATGGCTTTTCGTTTGCTACTGAAATGTGGCGCTGAGGTCCGTTAGAATTAGATGAACCCTACACTGCGCACTTTGAAAAGGGGCACGCCCACATCACCAGTTTTAGGATCATTCCACACTGAAGCAATGAACAGAAAACATTTCAAATGAGTCGTTTTCGGAGGAAATTCTTTCAGAAGCATTGGCGACATGAAGGCTTACTTGCTAAATGTCATGTCAAAATGAAAATATCTGAAATAGTTGGGCAGCACAGCGTGTTGCTGCTTCACAGCTCCGGTGTTCCTAGGTAACTCTGAGCTGGTGGTTTTCACAATTTCTTCCTGCATGGATTTCCTCCAGATTCTCCAGTTTCCTCCCACATCCTTCATCCAGTGTCAGATGATGGATTGCTGCTCTGTGCATGGAGTCTCATCATCCCATCCAGCATGTGTTCCCATTCCAGCCTCACACTCAGTGTTCCAGAGATGTTCCTCAGATCCACCATGACCAGGATGACGTGACTAATAAAGATAAAAGAATGAAAATTAATTGTAACCTGAATTGATTAAAAGAGCTGGAATTGGTGGTGAGTAGTGCTGTGTGAGCTCTCGCTTTCGTTTTCATCACGTTCGTAACTCCTGCATTCGTATATATGTATTTCCGCGTGCGTGAATTTACTGGATCAGACTAAACAAACTACTGAATGAGATTGATTAAGAAGGTTTTTTGTTTCTTTGCCCTTTGGTGCATTATTGCATGCAGATATTTGTTGTGAGCGATTGTGAGTCAACACCACGCCAGCTTCGGCTTTGAAGAATGGCATGTCGTGGCGTTCCATATGGCTGTTAATTCTGACTCTAACAGACATGCACCCTTCAGGGTTCTCAGTGTGAATGATGGTGCCTTCAGAGGGAGCAGGGATCGGAGTGCTGATGGTTTCAGAACAGACTTTCAGCTCTGCTTTTTATCAACAATTTTTTAATCTGTTCTATTATCGCTCACACTGTGACCATGATTAAAAATATGATGGCTTGCTCAGCCCGTATACCCGGTCCCTAACAAGTGGTATAAAAGGAAAAGTATACAGAATTTTTGGATAACTGTGCCACTGTTCAGTGCTTTTACTTAACATCCCATGGGCTCTGTGTGCCACCATGTCAGCCCTCTGTGCTTACTGTTGTGTCTTCGTCCACTCTGCTGACTTGAATCTGACCGGGTGCACATTAATAAACCTGACGCTGAGCCTGGAGAGTGCTGCGCCGTCACTGTTCAGACTAAAACCGAATCTCTTTTCAGCATTGGCTTAATCAAAAAGGGGAGGAAGCTGCTCCTCCCCTCTCCTTTATTTTTCCTCCCTCCCTCCTTCTTTACGTTCTCTCTCTCCCGCTCTCCCTCCCCCCCCCTCTCTCTCTCTCTTTCTCTCTCTCTCTCTTTCTCAAACTCCCAGTCACTGTAGTGCTGCTTCCAGGGGAACGGCAGCTCTGAATCCAAACACTAGTGGACGCGATGCTGGAGAGGGCAGTGCCTTTGCTGTTTTGAAGCGAGGAGACGCATCCGTGCATGCGTGCCTGAGTGCAGTCGCTCCCACCTTCTCTCCACTGTTTCTCCGCTGTTTATTTTTTTTTTCTTCCTCCTTCCCTCGCTCTCACTTCTGCAGGGACGTGTAGCTTTTTCTCTGTCTGTCTGTCGTGCGTCTTAGCCGGTGCGCTCGTGTCGAGGAGATGATCGGGGTAAACAGCGTTCAGGGCACGGGGAAGGTGCGCATGCGGGCCAGCGGTTCGGTCAAGTACAGCAGGGAGGAGTCGGTCCGGCGGCAGCCCCAGCACCGCTCCAAATCCCTCAAAATGTCCAACTCCACCGAATTCACCACCGTGCAGCCCAAGAAGGACAAGGTAAAAAGAGTGAGGTTTTCAGTGAGTCCGAGCTTGTTGGGTTTTTTAAGTGCCTGCGATTTTGAGGGTGCATTAATGAATGGATGAGTTTTCTGAATTTGTCACCAGTTGATGGCAATCACATGTTGCTATTTATTTATTTTATTTATTAATAAGCCCTACTTTTAATCAGTAATGTGGTTTGTATTGCACACTAACACAGCAAATCCTAAGTTCTAATGATTCCCACTTTCCTCTCTGAGCGAATTTAACCTCCAGGCAGTGATTGTCTCAAGTTGATGGATGGCTCTGACTGTGTGTGTGTTTTTTTCCCATCTGGCTGAAGGGGAACAGATCAGTGTGTTGATTTGTGTTGACCTGAAGTCTTGCTTTTCTAATGCATTCATAAGCCCACTCTGATGTCCTCTTCTTTCCCTCTTCACCTGTGTGTCTGGTTTAATTACCGGTGACACCAGACGTGCCATTTCGACAGTGTAACATGCTCACCTGTTCCCCACTCAGCCTCCCACTCTTCCTGCAACACCTCCGCTTGCTCTTAGTGCCACTTAGTGTGTGTGTTCTCACACCCAGTGTCCCAGTGCGAGGGCTTAAAACACACCTTTTACAAGGGAAATCTATCGTGCAAGCTGTGTGTGTGTGTGTGTGTGTGTGTGTGTGTGTGGTGGAATGTACTTAACCTGTGTGGTTTTCTAATTAGCTTTAATATCAAGGTGAATGGAACTGCTTGTGTTTATAAAATTTATAAACATCATAGGGAAATAAATACTGAGCATTTTGACAATAGTAATGTTTTAGATGTTTTAGTACCAATTCATTCTATTCTTATATTCCCAATTATATTTTTATTGTCTTTTTAGTCTTATTTTACAAAGGATATTGGAATATTAATAGTGCCACATCAGTGTTTTTTTTTTTCTCCTCTCCGTTTTAATATAGTGTATAATATGTCTGTTCTCTTCATACTACGACGTGTCTCGGTGCGTCACACAGGGTTTTCATCCTCAGGCTAGGTCTCCTGCTGCCACCTGTCAGTGCTAATGGTGACCAGAAGAGGGGGTTAAACATACAGTAATGATTAAACACAGCCACATTGAAGGTGCTGTCTTCCATTGCCTTTGTGATGAATCACGATTTGATGCTTGAAAAGGGAACACTTGTTTTGTTTTGTAAGCACTAGTGACTAAATGAAAGGAATTACAGCATACACACGTTTTTTGTTTGTTTGTTTGTTTGTTTGTTTGTTTGTTTTTATAAATTGTTAACGTGTACAAGAGGCTAGGTGTTCCTGTTTGGGATTCTTGTTTGATTCGGAATCATTTTGGAATGATTCGCGTCTTGATTCCGAATCATTTCAATACATTATGCAGCGTAATTAGAGCATGGCAATTAGCAACGCCTCATTGAGAGTCACTAGCAGTGTGTACCATTTTGAAGGATCAACACCAGCTGTACAGAGAAAAAGAAAGAAAAAAATGGGGATAAACACGAGGAAATTTTTTAAAAAATAGCGACAAATAAGGAGCAAATAGAAAAAAGCAGAGGCTGTGTTGTGTGGAAACAAAATGTTTGCAGTGTTTACATCTTACTCCATGAACACAAGCTAAACCTAACGGCATTCTTACAGCTGTACCTGCTATCAGCCAAGTACGGTGTAACAGGCCCGCTTGTTTTCTGTTAGATTTATCACTCTCAGTAATAGAGATGAAGAATGATTGGCGATGAGGCACTCCAGCTTTAGAGGCACAATTAAAGAGGGACGTCGCACTAAATTCCCCTAAAAATAGACGAGCGGTTAGTTTTATTTGAGATGGTGGTGACAATATTGGAATATTGGCACATCTCCTTATATTCCCTCATTAAGATGTTTGTCTTACTTTTGGTCGCACTCAGAAAGTTCATCACATAGCTACAGTATGTTTAAACATGGGCTTCATGCTGATGTAACAAGCTTCTGAATTCTGATACCTTCAGCATCATGCAGATCAACCTGGGTGTGGCTGATCTGCATGATCGATAAGGATAAATTATTTAAGTGGATTAATTAGATGAGAATAGATTCAACTTTCCTGGCATTGTACAAAGCCACTGAAATGCAGTTGGCATCTAACCAGAAGTGTATAGTGATATATTCACAATAAATTAGGAACAGATATATATATATATATATATATAGGAGCTATAGGAGATATATATATATATATATATATATATATATATATATATATATATATATATATATATAGTCCATATATTTAAGAACAATTAGGCAGGTTCATTAGTGTGGCCGTCTTTTCAGGATTGGGGAAAATCAAACCTGTTTCCTGTGGAAAACTGCTTTAGTGTTCAGGCATCAGAAACATGGCACAGTGAGCACTAAGGCTACACATTTCTCAGTAACATGAACCACCAAGTTTCCCCAAGTCTCTAACACTCCTAGCTAGCTAACTATTTTGTTTAAGTTTGTTTTTACCAGTTCTCATTTGACTGGGCATTATACACAACCATACATGGTACAACATGCAGTGAAATGTTTTTTTGACTAAAATAAAATCAAAATAGACCAAATTACAAAAACATGAATGTAACTATACAGGTCAGAAAGGCAGGAGATGTATAGAAAGTATAAAAATGCGTGTAATTTTAGTGCAATATAGGCTGTACAAAAAAAAAAAAACCCAGTTGAAGTTGTAGGTGGAAGACAGATCCAGAAAAGCCTGTGTGGTGTTTACATCCAAAACATCTTTCTGCACTTTCCATCTGCTAATGAATTTATGATTTCTGAATTCTGTCTGAAAAACAAGTGAAACCCTGTGTTAGATCCTCAGAAGGTTCAGGTCTGAACGTCCTGAACACTAGGATTCATGACCGCTTCGTTTTTATTAGAACGTCAGTTGAAGTTTTTAAGAAACACAAGAACGTGCTATGAGATTAATTCTGATAAGACTGTCTGAAATCACACGCCATTCACCGTGTAGTGCACTAATTAACGGGGGTCCAATTTTAGGTTAGATTAATATGGAGTAGGGCACCATTTAGGACATGGTTGTTATTTTCAAGTGTTGGTACGGTGCCGTCTCGGTGGCTGGAGGACCGTGTATTCCCATAATGCATTCATGTAAATGACTGGGGGTGATTTTACACATTCAAGTGTGCGGGGGAATAAAGCCTGTAGGCTGAAGGTGGTTATGTTATATTTCTAGCTATTGCTTTATTGTCGATATTGTGTGCTTTATTAATAAATGTTAACTTTAAGCTGGCTTGCTGGTGGGCAGTAGTATATATGCTGAGATGTGTTCTAATAGGAGCTCTTCTATCAAACACGCGAGTTTGGGGTTTGCCCTAGGTGTCGTTTTTCTCCTCAGTGCTAAACACACGATGGAAAACCCGCAAACGGTCTAAAGATGGAGGGTCATGTCCTTCAACTCGAACTTCATCCTAAATGCACTGGCAGTACGGATGCAGTCCCACAATTAGATAGAAAATCACTCGCGCCTTCTGTGTAACTCAAATATATTTCCCTTCCTCATTATTTTAGTACAGTTACACAACACTCTGCCCTGAGGTGAGAGCCTGTGTACGTCTTCCTTCTGCGAGCCCACAACAAAGAATCCAAGTGGTGCACAGGAGAGACACCGGACTCATGATTCCAAAAGGAAGTGGGCGGAGGAAGCTGCGAGACGAACACCCCGAGCGTTACACATCACAGCCGTATCGTTTCAGCAGAATCTGTTAACGGCAGGGGCGAGAAACGTATGCAGCGGCGCAACACACGTGTTCCTGGAGCGATTGTTCAGTGGAATTGAAATGCCGTGTTCTCGAATGAATCATAAAACACCTCATACGTGTGAGAAAACATGACGGGGCACACAGCCAATCTGTGAACAGGAGAATAGTCAATAATATGAGCAGCTGTGTTAATTGTCATACTGATTTCCATCTCTCTCTCTCTCTCTTTTTTTCCCCTGCAGGCATTGTACAACTCGATCAAGAACGAGAAGCTGGAATGGGCAATGTATGTACCTATTTTATTTTACACTACATTTATAATGTGACTAAATATGCAAGGATTATAAGGAATATGTAAGAAAATAAAATCATGGCAGGTTGTGCTATTGATGCTCTTGTTCACTTTTTATATGCATTTATTTTATTGTTTAATTTTGGGGCACATCAGGGGACAAAAATGACTCCAGTGGTTCAAGGAATTTACAGCTAGTTCATATCGCAAACAATTTTATTGTAATGTGAGATTGCTTTAAACAAAAAACAACAAAATGTCCCTACCATGTCATAGACACTGAAACTCAGGATGAAAATTCATTATGATGACTTCAGAGATCTGATGTCCACTGCAATGGACATTAAAAATAATTTAATGAGAGATTGACTTTAAATTTACTTTAGACTTAGTCTAAGAATTATAAACAGTGCAAACTGATGACGCTAACATGGACATAAACTAGTGTTTAAAAGGTGTAAAGTGTA
Source organism: Hemibagrus wyckioides (assembly GCF_019097595.1). NCBI lineage: Eukaryota > Metazoa > Chordata > Actinopteri > Siluriformes > Bagridae > Hemibagrus > Hemibagrus wyckioides. Next base: position 954,975 of record NC_080725.1, read on the forward strand.
CCTGAAGCTTTCTCACATTAAATTGGGGTCATAAATTGATTGTAATTGGGCAATTAAGGGACAGATCAGTGACCTGTCATTTTTTCAAATGATGAAAACATTACATTTGTTTGTTTACATGGTTTAGAGAAAAAAAACATGTGATGTCCATTTCAGTGGATGCAAGGGGTTAAAAGCCTTACTAATGCAAGAGAGTAATTTGACTGAAATATCAGGTCTTATTATAATATCTATAATTCCTTTTAAAATCTGCAGTTAAGGTCAATTGCATTTTTATTTAAGGTTAATTAGAAGAGAGAGGGAGTTTTGGGGAAAGTTATAGACTTGTTTGTGTTTATTTTCAAATACCTAATTTGTGTTTTAAAACAAATGGGCATCACTGATGAGATTTGGTTTTGAGGTGAAATGTGCGGGCTTTGTCTGGGGCTCAAGCATTAAATTCAAAACCACTTCCATAAATTTTGCATAATTATGCAAATCCTTTTAAACCCAATTTGGTCATCTTGGAATACTCGTCCTCCAGTGTGCTCTCCTTACGAACCAGAGAGGGTGAAGGAAAACCCCGGCTTCCTTTGAGACATATGAAATCACTACATTACTGCCCTCTTCCTCATACATCACCTCAATAACTATAACTGTGATTGACATGAGAGAGAGAGAAAGAGAGAGAGAATATACCATCCCTCCCACTCATGTTTGTTTTGCTCTTTAGCCTCCTGGTCATGTATGATTAATATGTCCTCAGCACCCAAAACTATATTTTTTAACGTTCCCTCATTTTCCTGTTACAACTGTCTATTATTACAAAATGAGTGCTGAAGTACAGCCAGTCATTTCAGGTGTTGAACAGATAGTTTTGTCGTCCGTGACAGATGGACGAGCGAATACCTCGACTGATGGCGTGTATTAATAACGCTGAGAAATACAAGAGCAGTTATCTCCTGATTAAATCACATCTAAGGGGTAATGAGTCGGAAAGCCCTCATTGAATAAACTCATCTGCATGCAAGCAATAAATAAACAATAATTACTGAAAATGTTTTCATGTTCCCAACCATGTTGGACTCAGAAATGTTTTTAATTAAAAATAAATATTAAGTCTAAATAATAAGTCTTAATGCTTATCTGATTTAGTTGTAATAGCCATTATGAGCTCCAGCAAACACAGACTCCACATCAGATATACAGTATAGGAGTCAAAGATCCAGACAAAACCGTGTGAGCGATTTCACACGCATGTAAGTTCCGAGGCAAATGATTGGATTGGTGACGGTCGAGACAAGAGCCATAATTAACATCAGCAAAAAACATCACATTAGAGCGAAGCTGTCATCCTGATAACAATGATAGTGTGAGGCCGCTCCATTGTAGCATAGGTAATCTACCAAATTACAGCCTGCAGACGCCATGCACGGCGAACACGGCGTGATTTAAAGAGCCTCTCTGCCTGCGGGCCATCTGCAATATACTTCATTAATTTGTCTCACTCTCATTTCTCTCTATATGACTGTGTTATGTCGTTGTGTGGTGATGCGGCGCTCGTATAGCCGGCATTAATCATTCGTTATTACTCCAGGTTACATGACTGTATATATTTTGTATAACCGTTTGCTTTCCACACAGTCAAACTGGGGAAAAATGTTTTTATTCATTATAGTACATCAGTGAAGATTTCAGCAGCTCTCGTGTGTTTCTGTGAAAAGATTTCAGAAGCCTTGGTGCTGCGTACATGTAATTTGGTCAGGAAACTGGCACGCAGCACATCATTTATCCCGACCCCCACCGTCCATGTCAGCGCTGCCCAGTTTCCATCTTTGAACACTAGCCAAAGGAAAATGTGAGCAAACAGAAATCTTTCAAGGTCAGCATTAGCTGCTGAAACGTCCAGTTGAAGGTGATGCTCATGATTTGAGGAAGACGCCCTCTTCCTTGTAGAGTAGAGATGACGTGTACAAAGGTGGGTGCTTTTGATTAAGAGAAGATTAAAGCATATTTTTTTTGTTTGTTTGTTTGCAGCTCTGTTCAGGTGGACTTCTATTTGAACAGATGTGCTTTTTTGTTCTAATCAAAGGGGTTTTGACTTCACTGAACCTTGACCTTCTGCTGACCTTGGTGTGGACTGTAGCATCTGGTGCCACTGTTCTTATAGACAGCTGCTTCACTTTAATACGTGTGTTTGTGTGTGTGTTTGTGTGTGTGTGTGTGTGTGTGTTTGTGTGTGTGTGTGTGTGCTGTCTATTGCCTTGCTGCAGTGACTGAGGAGGTTTTGATCTGCTAAGAGGACTAATATTAAGACACATTGTTGTTTTCTCCCAGCAATCTTTCTCATCTTTGCACACTTCCTGAAATTTACAATTAAACACCTTATGTTGCTATCTTTTTTCCTTGGTATCTTACCTTTTTCCCTCATCACAGTTGGTAATAATATAATACCAACAAATGACACAGCAGACTAATTCCCCGGCAGGTTTCATGAATAGAGGACTAAAAGTAGTTGTGGTGGTGGTCTTCTCCTTGTGCTTTTCTCTGCCGCATTGCATGAGCACTATGAGCACACACAGCCCGTGTGCTACTCCTGCCCGGATACCTGATTCCTGATGCAGTACCATCGGAGAACTCGTCTCCATAAAAGTTGCTCGGTTTGTGCTGTAGTAGAGATGCACACTGACACAGTGAGTTATGGCTGATTCGGCTCATCCGGTCACACCACATCGGCAGATCTCTGTCACATCACGTCTTTAGAGACTAACTGGAGTCACTATTTTGAGCTCGTGTGTCAGCATGTTCACAGGTAAAATCATGTCTACATAATTACAAATACTATATGTGTGACTTTTTTCTCCAGATCTGCAACATATAATTAATGAAAAACACTAAATAAAACTGTTAAACTGATTTAGAGAAAATATGAATTCAGAATATTAATAAATTTAGGAATATGTATATATATATCGGAATTAAAACATGAATATATTATATTATACACCAAATCACATGCATTAAAAAAATTCTCCCTTGTGTTAGAATTATTTGGATAAAAAATACATACCACATCCACGACCAACCAAAGTTATTGTCCTTCCACAGCAGGTCACTCCATCTGCATATTTAATTTTGGCACAGGTTTTACACAAGCATTTTATCTGGGGTTTGGGATCAGTACTGAGAGTTTACCCCTCGGTGGCTGGGTCGGTTCCCTGCTTGGGAATCCAACTAGAGCTACGTAGTGAGAGCACAGGATCCTGCTGTTCGACTACTAGGGTCTGAATCCATTCCAGAAATTGATGTGATCATATGTACACAGATCAGCCATAACATTATGATCAGTGAGAGGTGACGTGAATAAGACTGAGTATCTCCTCATCATGGCACCTGTTAGTGGGTGGGATATATTAGGCAGCAAGTCAACATTTTGTCCTCAAAGTTGATGTTAGAAGCAGGAAAAATGGACAAGTGTAAGGATTTGAGCTTTGAGTTTGATGAAGGGCCAAATTGTGATGGCTAGACCACTGGATCAGAGCATCTCCAAAACTGCAGCTCTTGTGGGGTGTTCCCGGTCAGTAGATAGATCAAAAGATACAGTGGTCAGTATCTATCAAAAGTGGTCCAAGGAAGGAACAGTGGTGAACCGGTGACAGGGTCATGGGCGGTCAAGGCTCATTGATGCACGTGGGGAGTGAAGGCTGGCCCGTGTGATCCGATCCAACAGACGAGTACTGTTGCTCAAATTGCTGAAGAAGTTAATGCTGGTTCTGATAGAAAGGGGTCAGAATACACAGTGCAGGACGGGTCAGGGCTGTTTTAGCAGCAAAAGGGGGACCATCATTTAGCCTGTGTGAATTGGTGAGCAGTATCAGTGCCTGCAGTGGGGCTCTATTTAGTCTAGTATTATTTGATTCAGGACGCAGCCATCATCTGTGAGGAAATGCTGTTTAGAGATGGGTATTTCTGTATATCTGGACTTGAAGTTCTGACTCCTTTTTGTTTATAAAACTACAAGCTTGGAGACATTATTCGTAGATTTATATGAATTCATAGGGGGTCAATCCATACAGAATTACATACAGGCCATTTGGACAAGGTGCAAGTGCAGACCCTGGAACAGAGGAGTACGAACAACAAGATGTTCGGTGTAGATGCATGTAATCCAGCTCTCTCATGCTTTAATCTCATCCCTCTCTCCTCAGCAGAATGTTTGGGTTTATCCCCTGCACTGAAAAGCAGCTGGGTTTCAAAACGCATGGCTGGGTGGATCATTATCATCAGAGATAATTGTGTGTTCAGTTACAGGCAACAAAATGACTCAAGTCTTACTTGGAAAAAAAAAACACACCCAGTGAGCTGCTAAAACTGCTGATGCATCGCCTCGTACCCGCGTCTGTAATAATGCACTCGCAAAGTGGGCGTGGGAGCAGCAGTGACGAGATCTTTGTCCCTCTCACAGAACATTTGCTGTTGAAGTAGTAGTTCATTGCATATAGGAAGAGTCAAGCAGAGGGAAAAAACACAACAGAAGGTATGTGTGGAGATGCCTGTATTGATTGTGATGATGCTGGAGAGATGGTGAGAGCTAAATGGCTTGCTGTTATGTATTCTGTTTTAAAAACAACGTAGATTCCCTCCTACACACCAGCCCACTTTGTCTTTCACCGGCTTTTAGATACGTATTGATGGAATTCCACTAGATCCTTTACTTTGTCTGGAATTTTTTTATTTAGCTTTATTTTATTTCCATACTCCTGTGTGCATGTGGCAGCTTATTGCACTCCATCATATATAATTGTTGGGATGTGGTAGCTCGGTGGTTAAGTCATTGATCTTCTGATTAAATGATTGTGAATTAAGGGTTAAGGGATAAGGACATCTGCTGTAAAAGCCAAAACTTCCACATTATCATAATACAAAGTGTCCTGTAAAGGAGAGTGTGCAGTCTTCTCCGTCCACTTCTACAGTGCTACGATGTGATGATGACAAAAATAGTTTATTGCATAAGCAGTGTTTTTTTACAGGGTGACATAGTAAGCTGAGTATTTAAGTTCCCTATGCAGAAAGGATCGTCACGTCTCAGCACAGTTGTTTAGGAAAATAAAATAATAAAATCTGTTTATACCTAGTTATATTAAGCGTATTACCCTGACCCCCCGGTGATCTATAATTAAAAGAGATGCTAAAGCTTGTTGCTCAGTCATGTGTGAAGAGGAAAAAAAGATCATACTTCACTACCGCAGTGCAGAGCATCAATTTTATATGGACTTAAAAAAAGAGAGAGAGAGACTCAAATGTGGTTTAAAAGTCATTTTTGTGCCGCACAGTGGGTTACCAAATTAGCAAAGTCAAATGGACCGTGTCTTTGCTTTGGAACGATCATTAGCACAGTAGGATAAAGTAAATTTGGTACAAATCAAAGACGTAGACCACAGTGACGCTGTAGCGTGTCTTCTTCTGCCCTCAGTGACGGGGACGAGTTGAAGAAATCGCTGTCTGAGCTCGCAGACACCAAGAACGACAACGCCCACACCAAGAGCATCAGCAGGATCAGCAGTGGCAGCAACCCTTTCCTGGACATCGCCCATGATCCCAACGCTGCTGTTTACAAAGCAGGCTTTCTGGCCCGTAAAATCCACGCTGACATGGACGGCAAGAAAAGTAAGACTGATGAAACGTAACTTGAGGAATGCAGATATAGGAAAATCATCACTGACCGGGTGATACGATGGAACCAGACATGAATTATTTTCCGATACCAGCATATCCTGAAGTCTTTTATTCCACTAAAACTACAGCAGTACACATTGTACATATTAATCGCTTTATAGTTTCTTTTAGTGTTGTCCCTGAAAGGTCATTTACATAACAGAAGCTATAAAAACATCCTCTGGGAAACCTTTCTCACAAGTCTTGACTTACAAAGCACTGATACTGGAGACTCCTTCCATAAATGTTCAGTAAACTTCACCATATCAACGACTCTGTAAAATTTGGTCACCGTGCAAGTTTCTCCGAGTTAGCCATTGCTATAGAAACGGTAGCATATTAAAACGAGTGCATTACTATAAACCGGTGATTTGCCTTCCGGCCAGAACAACGTGAGCTTCCATTATAGAAAATTAATCAACACCTTCGAACTCCTCAGACTCGTGACTCGAGCAGTGCAGTGGGATAATGTTAATGAATGAACTCGCACATAATGAATGACAACACACATGACTCTGATTCCTTATCTCATATGACTATAATTAAACATTTCTTTAATATATCTATAAAAAAAATAAAGAAATAAATCTCGGAGCTAATGCAAGGTGAGAAAGGTTATTAAAATAATTGCTGCGTAGTACAGCCTGGCAGGAGGAAGAGCAGGTTGAATACAGCAATGCTAATGACCAGGCACGAATGCATAGCATTCACCATTAGTGCTTTGTATTTCATGACCACGTCCGTCACCTGTATAATGACTTTCAGCACACACCAGAGGGAAAGGAAAGGATTGGGACTTGTTAGTGTTGTGCTGGTGTCTGGTGAAATAGCGGAGGATTAAAGCCCACCTCTACAGAATGCCTCTGTGGCATTTAGGTACACAAAGAACGTAATCCCTCCGCCCTTCATGCAATCTGATAGCATGGCTTGATCTTGATACATTAATAGCATCATAATATCATTGTGACAGTATGCTAACAGGTGGCCCATTCGCTTTAACTAGCCAGCACGTAACAGCAGCGTTTGCACAAAAATAGGCGCCTCCTCTCCGATTGCAGGTCTCCAGACACAAAAGATTTATAAAGACAAGGTTAGAAACCGATCTCTGATCAACAACTAATAAATTTCCAAAATCTTTTGGGAGTAAGATTAGTTTGTTGTGCCAGCCCGAGTCCATCAGTTTCACGGCATCTCCAGAGTACCGTGTGCCAGCAAGGTCAAGTCCACCCACGGGAGCGGTGGAGCTCTATTATAGTCAGGATAAAAACAGCAGGGCTTATGTGTGCTGTTCCTGCGCTCGGATCATCCGGTCATACGACAACTAATCAAAAAGAAAACCCCCTAAATCCCTTGCTTATAAATAAACTTGTGGTGAGGAAACTATGAGGATTTATATATTTAACCAAAATTCCTGTAATGTTTTGATGCATAACCAGTTTGTTGTGTACTGCAGTCTGTCCAGCATGTCCAAGCTGAATTCTTTCCTTTAATTTTTTCACAAGGTTTATACACGCCTCTTGTTCATGTTTTCTAGCCCCTAGAGGAAAGAGAGGCTGGAAGACATTTTATGCTGTCCTCAAAGGCATGATCCTTTATTTACAGAAGGTATCTTCCTCCTCTCCCTCTCCTGTTCTTTACTGTGTGTAAACATGACATTTAAATGATGCGATTATTCTTTTGGCATTTTTTTTTTTTCATATTCCATTAACCTCTGTAAGTGATTAAAGCAGCCAGCATTAAAATTCATGATTCTGGTAGGTCGTGGAGATCGTCAGTCACATTTCCAGCTACACGACCGCAGTTAAACATGTGCAACACTTTGTACTTCATTCATTTGCATGCAGAGCAACATGCATTCCATTCCTCATGTTTTATTTTGAATGCTAGGTGCTTTCAGAGTTCATTTACATTCATGTTCGCCTTTCCATTAAAGATAATTTACCTATTAAAAAAACAAGCAACATGGCACTTCCTATTTATTGTAGAGGTTTTTCATTTGCATTTTCCTGTAAAAAAATGAAAATACCAAACCGTTAGACGTAAATTGAACTGGAGGAATGAGTGAAGGTGTATTTGTATAATTTGAACATCAGAATCATTTCTACAGCCACATGTGAAGGAATGGAATATTTTCTGTTTACTTGCATGTGCACCGTTTGCCTGGTTTTAAAAGTACATCATCATTATAAACACTCTTACTGTTAGGTGGCTTTATGAAATAATTCCAGATGAACAGTTATGGCTGTTTAGTTAAAAATAAAAATTTCTAAATATCAGAAACATTTAAGTGGTGAAGCAGAGGACTGTGTCCACCGTGAAGTGATTATTTATCAATCCTGAAGCAATGTATTCCTCTTATCCTACAGCAGTTTGCCAACAAATGTATTGAAAATTTTATTTATAATGTTTATTTCTCTTCGGATAGGATTCTGGATGATCCAGGTTACAACTGGATGTTTTATAGATCCTGTATAAACTCAGCTATCGCAATTTTAAAAGAAAATCACTTCACTTGCTTTGGAGACCAAGAGGGTCTTGGCAAGCTTTTCTTCTTTTCTTCCCTCCAGAATCCATGGGGGATGTATATATTTTTACACTTAATGTGGAGAACAGTATGTCCTTCGCTAGAATGTGTCAGTCGCAGGTTGTATATATGTTACTGGAGGTGTGAGTAGGCTTTGCAAAGCCAGATTAGCGTATCCTTCTCTACATTTATTAATGCTTGGGGGGGAGTGGGGCGCAGTACACACAGGCATTTGTGAAAAGAATTTGTAAATTAGATAATTGTGAATTGCAGAGATAATTATATACATTAACTGTACACAGCTGTGGGGATGTGTGGTTTTTTTAAAGTACTGGCAGCTTTTACTCTGCCTCTTTAATGCTGTCTGTTTCCATGAAATCTGTGTTGTCACTGTTCTGATGGACGATTGTACGAAAAAAAGCGATAAGGCTAGTCATTATTTTGCCTGCAGATACAATAGTTTATTAATACAGAGTTCAGAATAAACTGTAAAGGACAAGTGATTTATTTTCAACAAAATGCAGTTATTCTTATTCAGAACAACCTGATAAATGCTCAACGGTGGTTCAGTCCTGGGATTTAAACTCGCAAATGTCCAGACATTAGCACAAAACCTTTACGGCGGACCTTTACGCTGCCCTAGCCGAGGTGCCGCTGTGTTTTATGTGAGGCATGGGGACGAGCTCATGGCAAGGAAACAAGAAGGATGTTTGTCTACATTTCCTGAAGCTTGAGCTGGAGCTTTGCATGGTGTCTCCAGTCATCGAATAGTGTTCCTGATGTATTACCTGATGAGTGGCAATCATGTTGAATTAATCTTTGTGGCTCGTTAGCAGAACGGAGTGAAGTGTAGTTTTGAATCTGAATTCGCTTGTTTAGCCAGCGTGGGCTGTAGTTACAGTCAGCGACTTGCCTCGGCGTTACGTGAGGAACGTTTCAGAAAATTTCAGTTAAGCAGCAGTGAAAGTCCGTTCAGATTACACAAATCACCTTTGCTGGATTTTCCCTGCGTCAGCGAGGTTTTTCAGTAGAGCCTGAACAGCATTTCATTTAATCCCCTAAAAGTCTGGGATGAAAATATGGACAGAGTGTGTTCAAGCCCTTCGTCAAAACGTAACTTAAGCTGTATTAGTTTAATTATATTTACATTTACAGCATTTGGCAGATGCTTTTATTCATTTTGAAGTCTGCATTAATAAATACGTCGATACTGATTCACTAAGAAAATCATCAAAAACTCTACTAGTGAGAGATAAAAGATTGTTTTCAAATAAAATCTCTCATCTATGATAATGCTGTTATCTCTGAGGCATGGACTCCACAAGACCTCTGAAGATGTGCTGTGATATCTGGCACTTGTTTTGTTCATCACAGCCCACAGATAGGATTTCGGGAATTTGGAGCCCAGACCAACACCTTGAACTCCTGGTCATGTTTCTCAAACCAAACCTGCACACTTTTTTCATTATTGCTCTAAAAGAGGTCACTGCCGTTAGTACTTGGTCTGCGACAATAGACAATGGTACGTGTCAGAGTAATATCGACATTTTCCAGCAGAACTTTGCCTAGAGCATGACTTTCCTCTGCCATTTTACCTCCTTATCTCTTCCTTAAAGTAAAACACATGCAGCGAGATCCACGGGATGTAAAAGAAAAAGGTGTTTTTCTGACCAGGCCTCCTTCTTCATTTGCTCCATGTAAAGTTCTGATGCTCACATGGCCATGGTAGTACCTTTCAGCAGAGCGGTCTGCAGCTACACAGGAAGCTGTGATGCACTGTGTGTTTTCTGTACCAGCTTTCTGTCACAGCCAGCATTTAACTTTTTCATCCAATTGTACTGCGGTAGCTCTTCTGTGGGATTGGAGCAGATGCTCTAGCCTTTACTCCCAACACAAATCAGTGAGCCATGGTCACTCATGACCCATTCGCCAGTCACCAGTTTTGTTTTGGGTTTCTTTCTTTCAAATCTATTTATTATTAATCAAGCACTACATTAGCACAAAGTAGGCTGATCCATTTCTTTGTGTATTGGTTTTCTTATAGAATTTTTTCCTGAATACAATTACATTCTATCTTCAATATTTCATTGATTTAAATTGCTCCATGCTCTTTCTCTGACTGTTACTTGTAGCCGTCTCTGAGACACTGGAGCCATAAATCTGTGGTAAAAATGTACTCCGTTAAGCCCATCAAAGCTGTAAGCATTTAAGAACAGCTGAACTTTTCATGTGAGGAGTAGCAGGCCTGGAATATGAAAAGTGATAACCTTGACATCACATCTGACAGACTGAAGGCGAGTCGATACTGTTTACCATTCGCCACACACGTGTCAGCGTGGCCAGAATTTATAACCAGGCTTCTCCTGGACCTCGCTGACCTAGTTTACACTTCTCAGTATAGCTACAAGCTCTAATAACACCTCCCACTCAGTTATTTACCTCAGTCTGGTCTGGAAACTTCTATCATACACGCAGTGAAGTTTCTTCACGCTGACACTAACTGTATTTTTAGAGTCGAAATATGCTGCTGAACACTAACACAAAATTATTTTTTATGTTTAGTACAGTTGGCTATTGTTGTGTTATTGTGTGTGTGTGTGTGTGTGTGTGTGATTTCTATAAATTCTCTTCCAGTGACCTTTCCAAGAACTGCATATATAGCCAAAAAATTCTTTATGCTGGATATATCCATTCCTTTTAAAAAGCATAATGCAGAGGACTGAGGAGGAACTTTGAACTGTCATGAATAAGACTGAATGGTTTAAAAAATTTCCACACCATTATACACTCTTTCCAGTGTCTTAATGCAGTAACAAGCTGTACTTGAGCAGAGAGAGAGTCTGGTCAGTGATCCACTGTTTATAACTGCTGTAATGTAATATGAATGTAACTCTAAATGGTTAAAAAGTATAATGTCGTTAATAATTTAAAAATGGTTACTGTTGGCAAAGTACTGTGGGATAAGAGGAATAAAACACTTGTGTGAGTAGGAAATGTAGCTTCTAATGTTAACCAATGACTAAAATAAGCGAGGTCAATATAACAGTCACTCTGAAAAATCAAGTACAAGGATGCTTTTTCCCAGTTCCTCAATACTTCTGAACCATATTTCCAGTACATCCCTCAAACCAGAATGATACAAACAATCTTGCTGATTTTGACTACAAACTTGCTGTAGCATGTCCAGGCAGAATTGTTATCTGGAAGACAAATAGCACTCAGCTTATGTTAAGCCATTTAGACAAATCATAAATATTCACAGGAATGAAAATTGCCGTGAAGGTCATAGTCTATTTCTTTTCTGCGTTAAGTGCTGTTATGTCGTCCTGCAGGATGAGTACAAACCTGACAAGGCCCTGTCTGAAGAGGACCTGAAGAATGCCATCAGCGTGCATCATGCCCTGGCCATAAAGGCTGTAGACTACGAGAAGAAGCCCAACGTGCTTAAGCTGAAGACAGCCGACTGGAGAGTCTTCCTCTTCCAGGCCCAGTAAGAGTCGCTGACCGTCCAGGAAACGCAGAGTTTATTGAAGACAGAAATGCCATTGCTCACAGGACCGCACTGAAGACAGGGGCAGAACAGAGACCTCCCCTGGAACCACAATCTAATTTCATGCTTGAGTTCATAGTGAAAACACATTTATCTTCCCTCTTAGCCTGTTGTAGCTGTTGCTTTTTTCTCTTTCTCTCCTACTTTCCTTAGTATTCGCTGCCAACTAAATAAAGGGTCTAATCAATAAAAATTGACCGGCGCACTCCTCAGGGACCATTTTTAAATGTGTTAATTAGAGAAGTTCACTCTGTGACAGTAGTAAACTGTACCTGCACCTTAATACGTACAGAGTGAGAACATTCCTGCACCTTTCCCACACTGTCGATTTCCAATTGTATTTCACTGTTGAGTCAGGACATCCGACGCATTAAATCCTTACAGGCTAAAAGATGTATCTTAGACCATCATCGCTTTGTGATTCTCAAGCAGATGAATTTTAATCCACTTAATGGTCAAGACAGGCTTTTAAACTCTTGTTCACCATAAAGCAAGAGCTCATTGTCATCCATCTGCTCTACAGGAGCCCTGAGGAAATGGAGTCCTGGATCAGAGTCATCAACTCGGTGGCTGCCATGTTTTCCGCGCCCTCTTTCCCTGCTGCCATCGGCTCACAGAAAAAATTCAGCCGCCCGCTGCTGCCGGCCTCAACCACCAGGATGTCACAGGTGAGCGCATTTTAGATTAAGAGATTACTCTTTTACATTTCCTGACAAAAAGTAGTGGATTTTCTATATCATGTGATATGTCTGAATCCTATCAATGAAACATATCAATGATATGTTAGTGTCTAAATCTGCCAGGACACTGTTGGGTTTCTGTGTGTAGAGTATCAGGACATGTTATTGAGCAGGGCAGTAGTTAAAGAGGAGGAGTGAAGGCCCCTGCTGGACAAACAATTCACCCGTTCACAGTAGCACTGGTGCACGGATGAAATCCATCAGCACAGCAAGCTTTTTGATAATAAAACACTGTAAGCAACTGCAAAATATGTGACAGCATAATTAGAAAAACTGCAAATCCCTAAGTGTCTCCTTTCATAAGAGTCATTAAGCACTATTGTGACATCACATATAAATTCAGTGCTGAACACGTTTTCCTCCAAAATCATGCAGAAATTAATTCTCTGTTAAAAGGAATTCAGTCCAGTTACATGAAATCTCTTGCTTGTATATGTCTGGATAAACACCTAACATGACTTAAAGGTGTTAAAACATAAACACTGCCACTGTTCAGTGATTCTAAGTAAAAGATGTGGTTATGTTTTGTTTCACAGTGGCTCTTTAACATGTATTTTTTGACTAATGTAATTTGGCTATTCACTAACGAAATGAAAAATCTATGAAAATCCTTACTACCCTATTCTCAGGTAATGTCTCTTATCCTGTAGCTAGTCTCTGGTCCAGTGAGATGAATAACTTCAGCTGAATAATTTCTGTAATAAATGCAAGTGATTGGCTGCAGCAGGGGATCTGATAGAAAGTCCATGATGGTTGGTGTCCTGGAGGTTCCTGTGAGGCACGAAGGAAAGTGTTTATCATATTGGAGATCACGAGTTTGAATCTTATCTTATATCTTATCTATGACTGAGAGCCAAGGGAGCAAAATTGGTCACCTTCTTTTTATGGGAGAGATGGTTTACACTTTCTCCCGTGATCGACGTTATAGTGTGAGTCTGTGAGGTCATGTATGTGGAAGAGGGCTGATATCACTGTCTTGAGCTAAATCATTTGTGCAAATGCTGCTTTAGAGAATCTGTGACAAAAATGGTGGTGGTTCTTGTTAAAGAGTTGCTGAACTATAGCAAGTATTTCCATGCATTCATCAACGTCAGTATTCAAATTTTTTTTGTGTGCTAAATAGTAAACGAGTGATTTCAGACTCTAGGTATTCTAGGTATAGGCTTTTAAAGCTTTTAGGTATTAGTTTCACTTTTCTTTGTATGTGCAGGAGGAGCAGCTGAAGTCGCACGAGGCCAAGCTGAAGCACATCTCCACAGAATTAGCCGAGCACAGGTCCTACCCTCCGGACAAGAAGGTCAAAGCCAAGGAGGTTGACGAGTACCGCCTGAAAGAGCACTACCTGGAATTTGAGGTAAATAAAACAGTGCTCCCATTGCAAGTACTTGTTGCATTGTGCTTTATTTCATCAGAAAAAAAGAAGCCTTGTTTTTATATTTACTCTCACTTCAGTACATGCTAGCACTCATTGTCTTCGACACATTTTTTCTGCGAGTGCTAGAACAGTGTTTGCCTGGATTTGACAGAAATAAGCTTGTTTACACATGCTGACAGATGCTCTGCTGAACACTGTCTCTTTTATTCACCGGACTTGAATGAGTGATGGAGAAGAATGGAATTCTCAGCCACTGTGTTACTATAGTGCAGTTTTTTTCTGCTTTTTTCTCCTATTTATTTTCAAACGAAGTTGTTTTACCTCGATGGCATTACCTGTTCAGTGGCTCCACATCATTTCTGCATCATGTTAACATACACCATTTACATACTAACTAGCAGGTCAGAATGAATAAATGAATGAATGAATAAATGAAATGAACTCCTTAACGGAGGACCCGTGAAACATTTCTCTCATTACTATTTAACCCTCGCAATCAGCAGAGGCTTTCACTGAACATTTAAGTCTTTACTTTGTGCAGAAACCTAGTAACTGTATCCATGTATTTTAATTTCATGTCTAATCCCTTTGTGAGTATTTGTTGAATGTTTGTTCTACTCTCTAATTACTTTGTCCCAAGGCTTCTTACAAATGATATGAGACCATGCTTGAGGGAGCTGTTGTTGTTAGAGAGAGATGTTACTAAACCCTCCCACACAGTCTTGTGTTCCTTCATAGATTTGGAGCAACTTGGATTTCTATTGAAATTAGCTTTGATATGCTTAATGATTCGGGTGCTGAAGTGTTGGGTGGTGATGTATGTTTATTATACCTCTTAGAAGCTATCGCTTGTCTGATCGCAAACATGCACTATATTAGCAAAAGTTTTGGGAAACCCCTCCAAATCATTAAATTCAGGGTTTTTTTTCCAGGGGTTTGGGCTCGGCCCCTTAGTTCCAGTGAAAGGAACTCTTAATGCTTCAGCTTCATACCAAGACATTTTGGACAATTTCATGCTCCCAAATTTGTGGGAACAGTTTGGGGATGACCCCTTCCTGTTCCAACATGACTGCACACCAGTGACCAAAGCAAGGTCCATAAAGACATGGATGAGTGAGTTTGGTGTGGAGGAACTGGACTGGCCTGCACAGAGTCCTGACCTCAACCCCATAGAACACCTTTGGGATGAATTAGAGCGGAGACTGTGAGCCAGACCTTCTCGTCCAACATCAGTGCCTGACCTCACAAATGCTCTTCTAGAGGAACGGTCAAAAATTCCCATAAACACACTCCTAAACCTTGTGGAAAGACTTCCCAGAAGAGTTGAAGCTGTTATAGCTGCAAAGGGCAGGACAACTCCATATTACATTCATGTGCAGGTAAAGGCAGACGTCCCTGGCTCACATAACTTAACCCGTTAAAAACAACACCTGAATCCAATGATTTGTCCCAAAACGTTTGCTAATATAGTGTAAGTTTGCTGTTAACTCCAAAAAAAAACCTTTTCTCCCTCACCATTTCCCGGCGTAGAAGTAGTGAGACAACGAACATTTAACTCACATCTATACAATACACATTAACTAACTCAGGTAGCAATATACAAAATGCCCCGTGATTGGGCTATTAGCTACAAAATGAAACCTTTGGAAGATGATCTGTTGTGTTCTGTTGAGCCGAGTGTAGCGTTGAGGAGGTGACGGAGCCAGGATAAAGGATTAATGTGCTGCTGCATCTCTTTCTTTAGGTAGCGATAAAACAAGGTCCAGATCACACTGGTGCTGGGGTTCAGAAATGGCTATTCATAATGAAAACAGACCACCATGATGAAGAAAGATGTTTAAACGGGGAAAAAAATTCAACTCAGAATTTCATTATCAATTCATTATCAAATTATGGAGGTCATTGTAAAGATTAATGTGCAGTCGTTTAGGGTGGTAGGGTTATTTTTCTTTTAAGGATTAAGTGTTTTTTTTCTCTTTTACAATCCAAATTATAACTGATTCATTCACACACACACACACACTCTCTCACACACACACACACACACACTCTCTTCGCATTCCCTGCTACTCTGTTACATTCGATGGCTTTGATAAAGTATTTGATAAAGTATTCTGTGGTGCACTTAAAAGCAACCCAGCAGCCTCAGTAACTTAATTCACAATTGATGTAGCTCATAAAGGTCGTTGAAGGTTACTGACCAACTATATGAGCCTGCCATGGAAAAAACAATCATCTTCTGCTGAAGCATGCCTCGGGCTATCCACAGCTCTTTCGTTAAAAACTGTTGTTGTAGACACAAGCGTGCTGGAACCCAGTCAGTATTTGGGGAGTTCATGCAAAGATTACATCTGCCAGCAGTGCAGACATGACACCATGCATCTCCGAGATAATGAGTACAGCAGTGCTGAAGAAGAGCACAAATGCCTCCGGTTGGAAATTGCGAGGAGGAGGAGGACCAGATGCAAGTGGTTATAGCTTGATTTTAGAGATAAATTTGTTCCATATCCATGTTAAGACGGATGCGGAAATAATCCCACTCTATGGTTAGAACAAATTTTTCATGTTGTCTGAGGGACTTTCACCTCTGACTCCCTTATCAGAGCTCTGCCTCATGACGATGCCGATTGTTAAAAGCACTCTACTAATAAAACTGAGTTGAAGAGATAAGTAACACTGTGAGGGATAAGTAACACTGTCTGTGAGATGCTAAAAGCTTTATTTTCCTAGCCTCAGTGGACAATCTGTCAAATAAACAAATATAAATCTGCCATGTGAAACATCAATCGTTTGCTTAAGCGCCGTCTCGTCGAGGGCCGCTTGACAGGGAATAATGAACTTTTTGGAATAGCTGGTAGCAGGTGTGCTTGCTGAAGTAATGAGATGATTTGCAGTAGAGCCACGGCACCTCCAAACAACCTGGAGATTTAACTAACACACAAATCAGAATTCACCACTTATAATAGACGTGTTGTGGCACAGTGAGATATTATCGTAATATAAAGCCTTTTCTTTGCAGGTGAAGTGAAAGATTAAGTTTTGATGCGCCACATAAGCGTCCAATAGCTATAAAGGAAACTAAGTCAGTTTAATCTGGCATGGTTCTGAATTTCAGCCAGGAAACAGTAGGATGTGTAATTATTACTATTAGATCCACAAATACACGGCTACTTGAACTGCTGCCGGTTTACGCTGCTCCTTTCTGCAGCACAGAGACACATATGACTCAGAGATCGTTACCCCACTGGTCATCAGACTGCTGAATAACAGCACACTGCACTAGCCAGACAGTACCTGTACATTATCTTCCACTGCACTCCTAACTGTACTGCATCTATGTTCTATTTCTGTTCTAGTCACATAATCATTACCATTTTATTACTTTTGTATTAGCTTTTCTCTATACCTCTACGTATTCTTATTTACACCACAGTGCTGTTGAATTCTCCAATCTGATTGGCCAGAGGGTGCTGATTTCTACAGCAGTACACCTCTAACTGTAGTGCCTTCTCTAATTCAAGTGATATGTTTCTAACACTTACACCGATCAGCCATACCATTATAAACTCACCACTGAGAGGTGAAGTGAATAAGACTGAGTATCTCCTCATCATGGCACCTGTTAGTGGGTGGGATATATTAGGCAGTAAGTCAACATTTTGTCCTCAAAGTTGATGTTAGAGGAGGAAAAATGGACAAGTGTAAGGGTTTGAGCGAGTTTGACCAAAAGGGCCAAATTGTGATGGCTAGACCACTGGATCAGAGCATCTCCAAAACTGCAGCTCTTGTGGGGTGTTCCCGGTCTGCAGTGGTCAGTATCTATCAAAAGTATCCTTTAAGTTCTGTAAGTATATTTTAAGTCCTGAAAGTAACCTTTAATTTAAGTTCTTTTAAGTGTGGCCCATGGAGGATCTGCTGCTAACATCTTGGTGCCAGATACCACAGCACACCTTCAGGGATCTAGTGGAGACAGCAAAAGGGGGACCAACGCAATATTAGGCAGGTGGTTATAATGTTATGCCAGATCGGTGTATA
The DNA here is from genome assembly GCF_019097595.1 of Hemibagrus wyckioides. Classification (NCBI taxonomy): domain Eukaryota; kingdom Metazoa; phylum Chordata; class Actinopteri; order Siluriformes; family Bagridae; genus Hemibagrus; species Hemibagrus wyckioides. Next base: position 972,893 of record NC_080725.1, read on the forward strand.
TAAAGCACTTTAATACATTATCTTTCTATAGTAATGGCTAATGCACAAGGATTCTATGATGGATGCTACGGCATTATCGAAAGCTAATAACAAACGTATAAACAGCCGCGTTATTTATCAAAGAGAAACATATCACTCTCGATATGGTGACGTTTTCTGTAGGAAGGTTTATTTAATATTTATGGAAGGAGTATTGAGTGTCAGTGTTGTTTTGTTTTGTTTTGTCTCAGTGTTTTGGCACAAATTGAATTCCATATATTAATATCAAGAAAGAAAGGCTGGTGAGGCAGCAGGATGCGTATAGCTCTGATTGCAGGAAGTAACTTGTTTTTTTGGGGGCATTTCAGCAAATAAATGGAATTATAAACGGTTCATAAATAAATTCAAATTGTGCTTCTTAGTAAATTCATGCAACAGTTTCAGGTTTCTTGTCATATACATGAAGAGTGCTTTAAGCATCTATAGGCAAAGAAATAGTGTTTTACACTCCTACTGTCACGTAGTGCAGAAATAAGCAGAATAGAGAGATGTAAAGAGTGTGTGTGCGGTCATAAAGTGGCAGATTTGTACATATTTAATACTATAAGTTATAAAAATATTGTGAAAGGTAATGCAGATACACTACAAAAACTTTCAGAGTCTGATTTCTGTACAGTACAGTAAGTGATAGTATATAAGAGGAACACTTTGGCGTGAGCTTTTGCAGGAAAATAATCTTGTAACATCTTGGCATCTTAAGAATTTCTCCCTTTTTATTCTTTTATTCTTTATCTTATATTTGCTGTTCCTTTGTATAACATGCATGAGATCATTCGGTTCTAATGTCCTGCTCCTCCTCTGTGAAAATGGCCGCAGCATCGGTGTCTGCCCCTTCCACCCGTCCTGTCCACAGCGCTGCACTTCAGAGCTCTCGACCGAGCGGATGGAGTGGAGTGATCTCCTGCAGTGCGCTTCAAACACTAAGCACACCTCCCTCAGATCTTCACAGCAGTGGCATGAAACTCTTTGGAACAAAGCCGCTGTACTGCATCGGCGTCAGATGCCACTAATCAATCGGCTGCTTTGTGTGTGTCTCTGCCTCCTCCCTCTGCTCCACATCAGACAGCTCAAACATCTCCATGCTGTGCTAGCTGTCTAATTTACGTGAGAGCCACACTGATGTTTATAGAATGTCTTTTGTCATGGGCCATGTTTCTGCTGCTGGAGATTTTCTCTGATTTGTATTAATTACTAGAGGATTCGTTAAAGTACGCTCCAGTGCTGCATCAGTAACCATCTGACTCAGCAAACCTGGGTTTAGTTAACAGACGTGTCCTAAAGCGTATTTCGTGTCTTTATCTGGTGACATGTGAAGAAGACAACCTGACAAGTCAGTGAGAATGTTTTGTGCACGTGTGTAATGGCATTCACTCCTCAATGAGCGGCACATAAGCTATGATGTGTCCAATAATGCTTTCTGTGTTCCTCATGCCCTTGTGGGTTTTCTCTGTCACCCAGGTTGTTCCTGCTTTGCAAAAAAAACATGATAGAGGTGGCTGCTATGTTTCATTCATAAATTTCCCCCATGTGTCATCTGTGGAGCGTTCCCGTCTCGCTCCCGGAGTCCCTGAATATTACTGAAGGATGGATATTTCATATTTACGCCTCAGAGTCATTCTCCACGTTCGCCGTGTTACCACACCGTCATGTGGTGCACATCACTTCTGTCCTTCTACATAACAGCGTGTCATTCCCTGCAGAACGCTGCAATCACAATGCTTCAGAAGAGCTGCAGAACAGTTCAGCTCCTCAAAACGGAGCGAGTTTATGAAACTTCAGATCTTCATATCTTATGGGTGTTTTGGGGAAGTAATCGATTCTCCAGGGAAACTCCTTAAGGCATGTTGCAGATCAGTAGATCTGCGTTTGTGTGTGTGCGTGTGTGTGTGTGTGTTAGACTTGAGTGATTAAAGCACAGCCTTTAATCAAATGACCTTGTGTGAGGTTTGGAAAGATGTGTTTTTTTATTTATGAAAGCAGAAGTGACGTTAATGTTTGTACCACTGCTGGTTTTGCTGTTGTGTTGTGCAGGGTGTGTGTGTGTGTGTGTGTGTGTGTGTGTGATTGAAATACAGTAACCTTTTTATGTAAGACATTGTTGAAGAGCTGTGTGTTCTCTGCAGGTATAACAGACACGTTGTGACGGCACTCTCTGCACTCACTCCGAGTCTGATGTAGGCGTCTTTATAACGATCCGCGAGGGTACACAGTAATCTTACCTTCTGCACATCTCTCCTGTTTCTGTGTCAGTCTCTTATTAAGAGCCACACAGTGCTGCTTATGGTTCTAAATAGAGCTATTTTTATGTAGAATAAGGACTCTTGTGTTTACGCTTTAAGTATACTGTTCAGCTAATGTTTCATGCAGAGCTTTCATACGCTAAAACGTCAGAAGATCCGGCTCGCTAGTCTAGTCTAGCTCACTCAGCAGAATTAGCTGTACGGTTCTGCAGGCTGGATGTTCAGCTGAGAGATGATGATGTGTCTGGGGGTCATTATGAAGCTGGTTTCTTGCATTTTGAAAATAAAATGATTTCTCAGACATTGCTCCTGCTGCTGACTAAAACACTTTAGACTTTCAGCAAAAAAAAAGGCCTATTTTCATTATTTTTCATTTCAAAGTGTCTTTTATTTTTTATTTTTTACTCTGTAATGTTTAAAAGAGGGTGGTGTTTATTTCAAATATAAAAGAAAAAAGCACAATTAGTGTATCATGGACTGAAGTACTGCATCCAGAGTGTTTCCTTTCCATCCCTGGGGCTGACCTTTATCTTTAACGGGTATCTCTCTCTCTCTACTGTTTGCAGGAGAACCGTTACGAGATGTACGTGAAGCTGTTGAAGGACGGAGTGAAGGAGCTCCTGACCGCTAAAGAGAATGATGCTGCTCTGAAGAAATCCCAGTCCAGCCCACACCTCAACCAGGAGTCCCAGCCGGCCGCGGCCAAAATCAAGCGCAACACGTCCGAGAGGAAGGACTACCGCCCCGAGACGCCCAAAGTCACATAGGCAGGGTGTCTCCGCCCCTCTTGAAAACAAGAGCCATTCTTCACGACATGTGAATATATTTTAATGTAATTTATTAATCTGCCACTGTTGTAAACGGAAAACTGTTGTGTAAAATGTAATTGAATTGATACTCGTCCTCTTTAGATCGACTGGTGCTCGTGTAGCTGTTTGTAGGAGACATTACTTACATCCGTGTGGTCCTTTAATTTCCTTTGGCTGTCGTCGACATTGTTGCAGTTGTCATTGTCGTGATGAGAGTGTGATTTCCTCGCGAGACGTCCGCTCGATTCGTTCCCGCCGTGTCGCGTCTCGAAATTCGATTTGCCTTTCACTCGAGAGGAGTAGTGCTTTCCCGCCTACGGTTTAGTGCCGATTTCCACAGCAGTTTCTTTGTGCATACAGTAGGCAGTAGACGTGTTCTTTCTCTGAAGGTCATTTTAGTATGGAAATGAAGTGAGCGTTAGAACTGCAGTTTATAGGCAAGAAAGGCTTCCGGAGAGAGCGGACAGGAGACTTGAATGCTTTCTTAAAGAAACGTTCTTTAAGGACCTCTGAGATTTTTATTTTTTCATTGCAGTGATGCTTCAGGATGTAAATACAGGAACGCAGCGCATCAGGTCATGAACAACTCAGTTAGCCGTTTCATTCTATATTACTATAGCAAAACAAAGAGGTACCCCAATCACTCTCTCTCTCTCACACACACACACGAACTCATACACTCTCTCTCTCTCTCACACACACACACTCTCTCATACACTCTCATACACTCTCTCTCTCTCTCTCTCTCTCTCACACACACACACACGAACTCATACACTCTCTCTCTCTCTCTCTCTCTCTCTCTTTCTCTCACACACACACATACACATTCTCTCTCTCATACACACACACACTCTCTCTCTCTCTCTCTGTATTGTACCAGCATGTTACAGCAGTTTAGAAAAGATTAAAAAAAAGAGAAAGCCAGTTCATTATTTTATAAATGTAAACCTGAGGTACTTTACAGCGACCCTTTGAAGCTAAGTTGAGTTGTATTTACAAAACACGGCTTTTCAGCTTCGCAGGATGATGTTCATCATTGGTGCAGAGGCGAGCCAATTATTTTTTTAAACTCTTTCAAATAAAAAGTATTCTGCTTTTTTTTTTGTTTGTTTTGTTTTGTTGTTTTTTTTGCGTAGTGTAAATGCCAATGCTCCTTTAGTGTATTTTATAATCTTATATATTTGGATTTATAATTCTCAGTTCAGGACATTATTGTTGTAAAGATGAAATTAGTATTTATAGTGCACTTTATGACTTCTGTTTGAGTATTTAGAGCTTTATAAAAAATGATAATAAAAAAAAAAAGTAGTGATGCGTTTCTTGGCCACATCACAGGATTTTTCAGGCCGTGTAGATCGTGTTTAGCTTGTTCGAAGGTACTGAGCTGAATGTACGTTTATTTCTCCGTCAGCTCGAGCTGTAAGCGTGTTAGTTTGTCTGTGGTTTTGTAGTTTTGCCCTCATAAGTAGGTTGTGAAAGATAAAGGTTTTTTGGATGCTGTATAACGAGGAACGACCGCCTTGGATAACGTCGCTCTCGGATTTTTGTAAGCCGTCACCGTTTAGGCAAAAGCATCGAACACTATGATGAACACATCGTACACTTCCATTGCCGATTGCACAAGTTTTCTTGTGGCAGATCCGCATCATTTTCACTTACTGAAGGTTTGAATTCAATTCATTTGCGTATTAAATAGAAGTATAGTCAGGCTGTTTGAAGATATCTCGAGTTAGTTTATGCAAATCCCTCCAGTCATAAACGATGTTTACTTGAACTATACGTATTGAAATAATGTAGGACACTTTATTTTTAATTCTATTTAGGTTTTTTTTTTTGTTTATTAATTAGTACACATATGAAATGATGAATGTGAGCAGTAAAGTACGAATAGGATATTTACATTTTATTATAGCAAGCTCACTCAGAACAATATTTCTGTTTTCGTGTTGCTTTTGCTGCGTATAACTGCTACACAGTACGCTTCGTTATTAGCGTTTATTTTCTGCTTCATACCACTATTTTTATCCAACAGTGAGGATTTTAATATATAAGCACTTAATATGTACTTGCAGCTTTCTGTTTTCACTTTCGCTAGATAAAGTCCAGCATTGAAAAGATTTTTCTCCCATGTTTTGGGGAGCTGACATGAAGAGATGGACATCCTTCATACTGCTCATGTACGACTACATATACTGACCAAAATAGTTTCCCTTGTTGATAGAGAATATTTTTTATTTCAGTAGAGCTCTTTTACCGGTAAAAAGAAGTGAATGGTTCGTAGTAATTAAATTCTGTTAGAAAGATGACACAAGGAGGATGGAGGACATACAGTACGGTTAAAATGTTCATTTTAAGTGTCGTTTTCCACACATCTTTTTTCTTGTTGTTTTGTTTTTTTTTAATCACAGTTGTATGTAATTCCACCAACTTCAAGTAATAATCCATAATATTACATTTTATTCAAACTGGAATGTACAAAACTGGTACATTAGGAGAGGTTACTACGCTTGTTGAATAGACTTTATTGCCTTATAAGAATTCTCACATAGCTCCAAGCTTTCGTCAGTTTGCTGTAGCAAACCTGGTGATAATTTTGTAGTCGAGCCATGTCCAGATCAGAGTGGACTCGAGACCAAAGCATGACCCAATTAAACCCAGACCATTGGCAGGATTTATAACGGCCGGACAGGACGGGGCTTGGGAGAGGGTAAAGATTTGGGTTGCTGGATATCATTGTGACAAGGCTGAGTATAAAATTTGACCACCAAGTAGGACGTGGATTAATAAACTCTTATCTTCTCTTGTCATCTGTGTTGGGATGGAATCGGAGAGCAGCTGACTCTGTACATACTCATGCCTCAGTAGACAGTGATGCACCTTAGCTTTCTGATGGTCTGTTTGGTCTCCAAACACCAGTTAGAAATCTCTCTCTCAAAGCTGTGATCTTGTACAATCCTTTAACTCTGTAAATGCTGTTCAATATAACTGTCACCCTGTGTTCAGAGGATTTCACTTTCCGCTCGTTCAAGTAATCTCTCTTGGCACGAGAGCGTGTCTTACGCCCTGTAGCCGAGATCAGGGACACAGTGCTGGTGTCATACAAACTGTAGACGGTTTCAGTGAATAAAATACAGTATTTAATTCAACGCTACACATCTCGTTGTCTTTCTTCTTTGTTGCTTGCTGATGAATTTGCTTACCTGCTACATACCCGATCCCGATACGTCAGGAAAGCAGCTGGCTTGAAAACGTCGGCGAGCGAGCTAATCAAAAGATCACTGAAATGCTCTCAGCCAAGGTAACAGCACAGCCTCCTACAGAAGATGCATAAGAAAATACCAAGTAACCCATGGCAACACACGAGCTGATTTAATGAAACAATATCAGTGCTAAGCTCTGTGTAAATGTAGCACTTTTAAAGTGCTTTTGCTCATCACCCTGTCTCTTTCAAGTAGATGATCCTATTATTTAATTCACAGTTGCTATGGAACCGAATCATTACAATCATCTGCAAGACGAGAAGCATTTCTCACAGTTTAAAGAAATGCATGACAAATATTTAAGAGCTGCTTTTCAAGTGTAGTTGTGAAGTTTGGACTTGATCAGCCTGATGCTCACATAACTGTCCTTTCTTTTATAGCACAGCACTAGTGTATCGTCCTTCATCCATCCATCCATCCATCCATCCATCCATCCGTACTAACCACTTTATCCTGGTCAGGGTCATGGGCCATCTGGAACCGATCCTGTGAACACACCCTGGACAAAACACCAGTCCTTATTCACATCTCACCTCATTCACACCTAGGGGCAAGTTAAATTAGCCAATCCACATACTGGCATGTTTTTGGGAGGAAACTGCAGAACCCAGTGAAACGTATACAGACAGAATCCCAGCGTCAGGATAAGAAAGGACCAGGCCATCCAGTTGCATCATCAGGTTTGTCCACTACTGTATGTTTCACAAGCCCCCCCTAACAAGCTGATTAGGAAGAGCAAATAAAGGCTTCTTCTTTTCTTTTGATAACAGTTGGGTTTTGTAGGTGGTGGTGTCTCAGTAATTACCACAGGGCCAAAAAAATGGAATTTGCACCTGTCTTGTTGTTCTGATCTTCAGTACTGAATTTCTTTGACATCTCACAAAACACAGTGGTGATTAATGGCTCACATGAAAGGAGACTCTAACTAAATGTTGATATCAAACCCATTTCTACTCACTGAGATGCTCCAGGTGTTTGTTCATGAGCATTTTATTGTGTAAGGTTATCCAACAGAGAGAAGAACATCCCACACTGGAAGCCGACAGAGTCCCGACCCATATTAAATCAGACTTGCACCAATAAAATAATTCATTTGTTTATACTGATGTCTGATAAGTCAATTTGCATTCTATTAGGATCTGGCTAGTGATCAGGAGGTTATGGGTTCATATCCCAGCACCACCGAGCTGCCACTGTAGGGTACTTCCAAAATAAACTTCATCTGCTCACCCCTCAGAGTAAATGTGTCTTTAGATCTTTTTTGTCTAAAATTCCATGTGGCAGAATAACAAGATCCAAAAGTCCTGAATAATCATTTAATCTCTGTCGCTTCTTAAGATTCTGAAATTTGAGATTTTCATATTGAATATTCACAAAGCTGGAAAGTGTTCTTGTGCAAAAATGAACACAAATGAAATGATTTCTATTTTGAGTGAGTGTTTTATTTCTATTGGGTAAGTCTGCACTCAGATAGGAAGTCTTAAACGCCGAGCTGTTGGGAATGTGTTCATGCAGACACTGATAAAAGCAGCACTGATTCACAGCGTGAACACGAGATGGACTTTCTAGTAGAAAGTGTAGACAGCGGGAAGGTGAGTGTGTCTTAAGCTTTTAAGCTGTCGTGTTACAGGTGGCTGCTAGAAGAAAAACCTTACACTTCAGGCTCCTCATCCATCAGTAAGAGAAGCACATGAGAGCCGTGTGTCTGTAATCAAACCTGTAATGTGTCTAATGAATCTCATGCATACCAAGGAGCAGGAACAAGACCAAGATCAACAACAAACTGCCTGCTAGGAAATCAGCATTCACACACACACACACACACACACACACACGGATAATCAAAAGCCATCCATAAATCCATTTCCACAGCAATAATTTTGATTTAATCTCTTGTCATGTTAAAGCTCTTTCCACTCTGTCCTCCATCTTTTGCTTCTCACACACATTTATTCCATAGTATCGCATACATTTAAACATAAGCCTATGTAATGTTATTATATAAGTGCAGTAGATATGTAAACACGCCTGTATGTAGATAAAAGTTACATAAGTAGACTGTACTGATTGGAAATGGTTGCTTAGTAACCGGTCGTTGTGATGCACTTCACATGATGGAGGGTTGAGGAGGGAGCCAGGAGCTGATGTCACTAAGTATGGGTTTACTTCAGCAAGCACTCAGACAACACTATATTGTAAAAGTGTTAGAAAGGTCAGTTAGTAACTCAAATAATGATTGCAGTTGATTTCCTGCGTATTCTTCTTCAACCTGCACCTTTCTGCGTCGATGTTCTGAGAAAACGAAGAAAACAGAAAGAAGTCTGACGTTTGCTTAAAGAACAGTTTTCATGAAGAGCTCTTCACATTCATTAGGAAAAGCCAAAATCCCAAGATTGTCCCTCAGCCAATGGCTGTAATTACTGCCAAACTGATTCACTTGTCCTTTGTCGGGCCCTTCGGCTAAATGTCTCTTCTGCTTCTTCTCTTCAAAGGTCACTTTCACGAAAACAAAACGTAGGATTGCAATAATCCACCTGTAGAGTTTAGAGAAGCGAAGAGAGACTGAAGTGTGTAGACTTCTTCGTGGATGTGAATGAATATTGTAACACGTGCCAGAGGCTCTTTCGTCTCTGATTCGATAAGCAACTAAAGAGCAGAAAACAGACCAGGCTTAACCTCGCTCAGAATGGAGCAGGAAGTCGTCGAGTTACCGAGTCGATCTGTTCTGCAGTGATGAATGCAAGCAGACAGACACACGTTATCCATCCAGCAAGAGAAATCACCTCGTTACAGCAGGGAAGGGATGCGAGTAAATCACGCAGACAGTTGAGATGTCTTCTCTCTGACACGCTGTATTTTTTGTGTACACAGGACTGCTCACACACACACAAAATAATGTACAGCAGCGTGTCCAGGTATTGAGATGAAGTGAGACAACTTAATTATATTCATGACATGCATGTGCAGGATTTAATACTTGTTCCTCAGAGTGAATGCTTTATTAGTTTCAATATTTCCTCATTCATAATAGATTCTTGTGCTTAGTTCAAAACTGATTTTAGTTGGAAATAATCTGCAGAGGGTAACTGTAGCTGCTGTGGGACTATGGAAAAGAAAGAAAAGCAGGTGCATCAGGATAAAAAAGGAGAAATGATGCTATGATGACATGCTGCACTGAAAAGCAAAGCCTTCACTGTCTTGCTCTCTTATAGCTTTATTCTTTCAGTGAAAAACGATCAGCATGTATCAGAGGAACTCGGACTTTGTTTCCTCATTCCATTTCATTGTACACAGTGTTGGTGTATTTTACTAAAGCATTATATCAACACATTAACGCTTTTTAGTAATTGTCATGAAAAGCTTGATGATTAACAGTTTAACGCAAACAGTTTGCTGCCTCATTAAACCTCTTTTTTCCCCTGAAGCTAAGAAAAAAATCAGCTTGTCGTACCCTGAAAGTACAAACTCTTCTGTCTTGAAGATTTACCAGTTTTGGAAAATGACCATCGGAATCCAGAATTCAGGTCTCCCCCTGTATGTTATAAGTGTAAAGCTGGCACATCTTTTCTGGTTCTGTGTACAAATTCAGAGATTTTGGCAAGAAATATTCCAGTTCTTTGCTTTGTTTTACTCCCTGACCCAATGGTAGCAATTTTTGCTTGGTCAGATTTGCTCGAGCCTCTCAGCCTGAAGGTACAGTTACCTGTCCAATACGGTATGATTGTAGCTAAGAAAGTTATTCTGCTTTTGTGGAAGAAAAATGTTAGGCCTCTCTTTTCTGACTGGTTAAACTGGACTTAACATCTGGAAAGAATCAGATACACCATCTCTGGGAACTCTGGGAATTTGACAAAATGTGAGAACCAGTTTTTTCTTTTTCTGAAGCGCTACAAGGATTCGATTATTTTAGATTTGTAGCAATCGTTTTTTACACCTATCGCAATTGCTCTTTGTAGGATATGTCGATCTTGTACACAGTCATTCTCCTTTTTTGTCTTATTTTCATGCTTCATTTTACATTTTACACAGAATGTTATGTGAAGGGTCTGTTTGTCTAGAACAAATCCAAAAAACTCAAGCTTAAAGCGTAACAATAATCTGTAAAGTCTTTACTTATGTATAGTGTACAGATCTAATATGGACATGATTACAGTCACACTATGAACGTACATTCACTTCTGAAGTGAAGTCAGTGTTCAATTATTAAAAGCAGATAGAAATCCTTTGCTAAATGTTTTACACGTGCAGAATAGAGTGGCGTAAGTGTGTAAAGATTCCGCTTTACCTTTTAGCACTACAGCTCTCAGAGACGTCCTTCACCACTCAGAAGTGTCATGGCTTCTGGTAAAGCTTGTGTTATCAGTGTGGCTCAGATCCTGACCCTTTATCATTCAAACAAGAATCAGAAAAAAATACTACTACTTGACAAATATCTGATTTAAAGGTGGATTTTCAAACATTTTTCTGAAACACAGGGTATTAAAATCTTCCTCTCTGTCAAGAGTTTAGTAGAAGATCACACACTGAACCAGCGATAGGTGAATTGTGAAGCACTTTGCAGGCCACAGATTGCTCATCCCCTCTACGATCTTTAAGGTTCTGCTGAGGAGATTAGGATGATCGCTCTGCTGCCAGAAGATTTTCCATCAGCATTTAATAGCATGCAGTTTAAGTGAACTTCATTCTCGATTGCTATAATTTGTGCTTTTAATGGTTGGCATGATGAGGCAGCTGGAAGTGCAGTTGGCAGTGGGATTGGGTCATAACCATTTGTCCTTTCAACTTCAGTAACACAAAGTTTTGAATCCTATTCACATCGCAAAAATCAATACACATGAGGAAAAAAACGTTTTGGAAGAAAATACTTACTGGATTGTTTTTTTGAAGGAGGGTGAACTTCCACGACAAGGTGATGCCAAAGACCTGGCTGTAGTTTGGGCAAAAAAAAAAAAAATCATATTAATGAGAAATTACAGACTGATGTTTCAATAGTCTCCTGGTGGTCCAGCAGCAGGATCCTGCACTCTCATTGCCATGGCAGGGCACTAACCCAGTCACTGAAGAGTTAACTCCCAAATCTGGTCCCAAACCTGGATTAAATGGGAGGGTTGTGTCAGGAAGTGCGTCTGGTGTAAAACCTGTGCCAAAATCGAAACATGTGGACCAAATGATCTGCTGTGGCGACCCCAGAAAGGTACGACCAGAAAGAACAAGAGAAACAGATTAATGTTTCAACCTGAACAAAATGGACATCACCTAAGAGAAATATATGGTATATGGTACAATTCTGATATTAAATTCAAAATTTATTTGTCACATATGGGGCAGTGCTCACTCAAGTGGTTAAGGCTCTGGGTTGTTGATCAGAGGGATCAGGGTTCAAGCCCCAGCACCACCAAGCTCCACTGTTGGGCAATTGAGCAATGCCCTTAACCCTCTCTCCTCCAGGGGGCACTGTATCATAGCTGCCCCTGCACTCTGACCCCAAATATGTGAAGGATATGTGAAGAGAAGAATTCCACTGTGGTGTAATGAATGTGTGGTGATAATAAAGGCTTCATGCCCTCAGTTCTTCTTCACAATTATACACAGTAGTACATGCAGTGAAATGCTTTTTTACGACTGTCCTTGATATAACAAATAGAGCCAGTTTGTAATGTGTAAAAGAATAAAAATAAGTTACAAATAAAAATAGATTCAAATACGATACAATAAAATAAAATAGAACATATAGAGAAAACACTATGGAATATTGCAATGGTAGAATAAATAGATAAAATATAGATATTCCAGTGAGCAGCAGTTCTGTGGACCGATTGGACAGACTGGTTTGAGCTGACAGAAAGGCTACAGTGACTCTGTACAATTCTGATGAGCAGAAAAGCATCTCAGAATGCACAAAACCTCCATCGTTGAGGAGGATCGAATACAACAGCTGAAGATGGTGATGGATTCCACTTCTGTCAGACAAGAAGAGAAAAGCTGAGGCTGCAGTGGGCACAGACTCCCCAAAAGTCAGAATCATGTTGACATGAGACCGGAATCTCAAAGAAGTGTTTCTGACGGAGAATTTTAATTCTTAGACCAAAGGAAGACATCTGGTATTGATATAGTGTTCCTAATAAAGTGATCACTCAGTGTAGCTTCAAAATACTCAATAAATTTACTGTAGCACTTTAAAAGAATGGCGCTGTGAACTTAGCATTTGACACAATTCATATGAAAATAAGTGTCATGTGTTGTTATAATAAAAGAATAACGGTTATATTTCTAAAATTGTTAGTTGTTTTTGGGACGTTTTGAGAATGAGATAAAATTGAAGGTGATGGAATGTGGCATTAGTGATCTGTATAGCGCCATCTACAGGCGAGAGCTCGTAAAGACCTGGAGCTTTGAAGGCGGAGCCGAAAACCAGGATTAAAAACAGCGTCAGTTCCGTCATTTCTGTCACCAGACACTCTTCTGGATGAAATCAAGCCACAAAGTAATAACTACGAATGCGAACAATTCTACAAACAACTCATTATATTTATCATCTTTTCGAAGCAGTGTCACTGAGCATTGCTTCATTTGGAAAGACTGAGAAAGATGATTTGGAGATTAGTACCGGAAGTGAAGAGGCGGAGCTCCGGCTGTTTGGGCGGCACCAACAACTCACTGCAGTGTAATTTTTTAACAATGTAGTAAAGCTTACTGAAGTAGTTCCGGTCTGCTGTAACAGTCGGAAGTCATGCTGTAAGTAGTGGAAACATGCTGTTTTTGGTGTTCAGTGCATTTCTACGCGCAGGACATGGCGCGACTCACGGCCAAGAAACTTTTCGCGTTTTGTCTTTGCGCCTCAGCGAGTGTTTTCCTCATCATCACACTTCAGGTAACTTTAACACTCCGAAACTCAACACACCTGACCAGGACACTTCCTCTTCACCTGTCCGTGTAGAGCATGGAGATACAACACCGAGCATTAACAACTGACTGAGTCTCTCTCTCTCTCTCTCTGTTTCCTTAACTCTCTCTCTCTCTCTCTCTCTCTCTCTCTCTCTCCCTACCACACGTATCATACTGAAACACATAACCTACTGAAAGTATGGAAGATAAGCATTATACAAAATATGCATATAAAGCATCAGATTTCAGAAAAAGTAACTGATGCTTTCTCAAGATGTCGCCAAATGTTATAGGCTAATTTGCATATTCACCGAATTGTTCCATTTATTTGCATAACAAAATATGTTGCACGAAGTCGATTTCATCTGAAAGAACAGAACTGTGTAGAATACAGACACTTAAAACCAGACTTAAAGGTGCATCTGGTCAGATTCTATAAAAGAAGGTCGAGAAGACCTCTTTGGCCCCGCCCCCTTTTTTCCACACTCATGAACACTGGTTCAACTAGAGTTAGGAGCGGCACTGGGTTATGACGTCACCTTCAAGTGCACCATCAAACACTTATTTATCCTGTATTATGAGTAAAAAATAAAATCGGACAGTTAGAAATAGTATTTTATTTGAATAAACTATATTTTATTTTTATACATTGGGGAAATTGTTTAGAGTTTTGTTTTGAGTTTAAATTAAAAAATGTTGACATTTGTAAACAGATTTTCTACATAAGACTATCTGTTATTCTGATGTGTTCTTGTTTGCAGGCTTCAGTCCTGTGCTGAGCTTCCAGGATTAACTGACTAACTCTTGGATAAAAGCTTGTCTTTCCTTATTGCTGGTATTTCTTTTCTTTCCCTCTAACCACAAGTATCACCTTTCCACCTTTCTGCAACCACTCTGCTGCAAACAGTCCATCCGTCCATCCATCCATCCATCCATCCATCCATCCATCCATTAGTGGAGAGTTTTTCAAGCTAATCTCTCTCTGCCACATTTATAGGTTGGACCACAAACAATAATTTCAGCCCTTTTCCATATTTTGGGGGAAAAAAAACAATGACAACAAAAAAATTGGCTCGAAACTCACACATAATATGTGTGTATAAATTCATATAAAACTCATGAATTCAGTCTGTAACTTAATCTGTAAATCTGAGAGGAAACCCTTTTAAACGCGTCACTTTCTGAGAGCTGGGACTTTTGTGTTACCAACAGATTTTTGTGGGTCTGCATGGATGTCATAAAAAAACCCTGGAATTTTGTGGAATGAAAACTGTAGAACAGATTTGCTGTCATGTGTGTGGACCTTTGGACTGTAATCTTAATGCACTTAATATCAAATTCAGATTTGATATAGTTATTGTAATTGATGTAAACACAATCCTGTAATAAATGGGCAGGCCAGGACGTTTCCCAGTATGTTACATTATATCTTCTTAGTATGTGTCTGGATTGGATCAGTGCTGTCCTAGTTTCACCCGTAGCCCACGCCAGTGGTGTGATCTGTTCTGTTTAATGGGGCGTATGAGGGTAGTGTAGGAGAGGCGAGGCTGTTGCTGTCTCCATTTGCATTTACTTCTTTTCCTCTGCATGCTTTCATTTCTGAAGCAAGTTTCATTAGGATCCTTATACAAAGTCCTATATATGTGTTCAAAGGTTTGGCTCCCTCATTATTTCTGAGTGTGGAATACAGACAATATAATGCTTTTTATACATTTTATCCACAAAAAAGGATTCCAGTAAGTTAATAATAAAGTGTGGGTCTCCAAGAAGACAGACGAGGTTGAAGAAGAGAGGGAAAGGGTTGGTAGATATATGCTAGGGAAATGCAAACTTTTTAACTGATCATTAAAACCATTTAACCTTTTATTTTTGATCTTGTATTAAAGAATTAATAAGGTCGTGTCTGTGAAACATCATTCACTAATCAACTACAGTTCTTTATTGTCTTTTTGTTATTTTTTTTCTGAGAGTTTGCAGACTTTTGCACTCAGCTGTGTTTGTGTTTAGGTGGTGGAGGAGCTGGGCCAGTTCGAGCAGGCGGTGCACACACTCCCCCTAAAGGACAGAGAGGAGTTAACACAGATCCAGGCTTTTCCTGCGAGAGCTGCGACCACTGATGATGGAGTATCTCCAGGCTCCGAGGGCCGTTACCCCATTATTGTATGGTGGTCTCCACTGACCGGAGAGATGGGCCGGCTCGGGGAGTGTGGACATAACAGATGTTTTTTCACCGTTAACAAATCCTACCATTCTCATCCTTCTACACAGGCCTTCCTGTTTTATGGTAAGTGAGACTGGGATTGTCTGCATGTCTAAATCATCGCATGTGCCTGAAATCTGGCTCTTTAATTCCTTTCATATAAATCTGTATTAAAATTTAAATGGTCGACTAAAACCAGACCAGGAAATGTAATGTTATAAGGAATTTCAAATAAGTATGCAGAATAAGTAACTGATAAAATAGTTACACTATATAGACAAACCCACATGAGGTTCCCCCCAAATCCTGTAAGGGGTCTAAACATGTTCCAGCATGACAGTTCTCCAACTGGTCAGCAAATACGTGATACAGTGATTTTTCAATCCTGTAACTATAACTTGATGTGAAAAGCATAAGCAAAAGTGCGAACTGCCAAGAAGAGGATTCTGAAGCTTGTGACAGAAAAGTGTACAGTATGCATCAGACCCTATGTGGGCTGTGAGGATGAATATAAATGTAGTATTCTGTAAAAACATTTAGTGTTTGAAATAAGTGTGCATGCTGAAAAAAGTAAGCTTGCCAGCAAAATCCAGTATGTTTCTATTGCAGTGTCAGAACATGTCAGTAAGGTTGTGATAGACATTCACTTGTCTATTTTTATTCCATGAGCAAGAAATAACTCAAAAACTGACTGTATAAAACTACAAGCAACATGAATACAAAGTATTATACCAGTATAGCATTGTAGTATTTAATAATAATAATAATAATAATAATAATAATAATAATAATCAAAACATTGTTTAAGAAGAGTTAGAAGAAGGTAGAAATATTAATGTGTGTGAATATAAGAATATAAATATAAATCACTTGAATGATGTGTGGTTTGCTCTTTATTTCTTAAAAAAAAAAATTATTAAAAAGCTTTCAGTAGGAACATTACTCTTGTACTCTTGGTAAGATGCAAGCATCACCTCACCACTGTGGGTTTGTGTAAAGATTACTGACAAAATTCATGCTGAAACTGTCAGCTTGCAAAAAATGTCTTTAAAGTTCAGACTGTGTCAGTAATAAAGATGAATAATTCCATACTGAAACCAGTGTTTTATTAGCAGTATGGCTGTAGCTTGTGATGTGAAGAAACTGGCAGGTCAAAATAAACAGGAATTTCAGACAGAATTAAAAGTTATAAAGTTATTAAACTGTGTATTAATAGTCGTTTTTCTGTTTAAAATGCTGATTCATGTGAAAACAAGAATATATTTGAGAGATTTGAATACTCTTCCCTAAACTCACTGTGTGGCTCAGAGTTCTCTCTGGTGGTTTGTGTGGAACATTTTTGGCCCGAGGGGGAGAGCTAATCCTGGCTTGGCTGACCCTGCAGCTTTCACTACCGCAGCATCGGCCTTGATCTGAGCACTGAGACTCCACGACTCCAAGAATCACACCTCTCAGAGCAGAGACTGATGTTAAACCAGCTCAGTCAAACTCACTTTCCTGACATTGCAGTCTGTCAGAACTGTGGTAATGTAGATTGATTAATCTCTGAGTAGAAGCAGGTAACAGTAATAGATCACTGAAAAGCTAAAATATTTAAACAGGTGTCATGTCCTTGACATCAGGCATAACATTATGACCACATGCCTAATATTGTGTTGGTCCCCCTTTTGCTGCCAAAACAGCCCTGACCCGTCGAGGCATGGACTCCACTAGATCCCTGAAGGTGTGCTGTGGGATCTGACACCAAGATGTTAGCAGCAGATCCTTTAAGTCCTCTAAGTTCATGGGCCCCTCCATGGGCCCCACCTCGCAACTTACAGGACTAAAGGATACTTAAAGGACTTATAGGTCTTAAAGGATACTTTTGATAGATACTGACCACTGCAGACCGGGAACACCCCACAAGAGCTGCAGTTTTGGAGATGCTCTGATCCAGTGGTCTAGCCATCACAATTTGGCCCTTCATCAAACTCAAAGCTCAAATCCTTACACTTGTCCATTTTTCCTGCTTCTAACAACAACTTTGAGGACAAAATGTTGACTTGCTGCCTAATATATCCCACCCACTAACAGGTGCCATGATACTGAACAAATCCAAGAAAACGTCCCCTAAACTCGCTATTCCTTCGCTTGCTATGAGCAAGTGACGTTTGTCAACACAAAATATCACTTCAACGTTTTAAACGAGTTTATAGCAGCATTTACTTTTGACCAACCGACTTAGACCGACTATAACACCAACCTTACGCCTCACCGTTTTGATAAGTACCTCAGTAAATCCAGACTAGTTCAGAGTTCAGTCTTTACATTACCAAGTTCATCTGAATGCAAAATTAACATTTCGTTGAAACCTAGTCAAGTCTATTGAACAAGGAACAGTGCTAATGAAGAGAGAATGTAGAAGTTAATTACAGCACTGGTCAGCATTTGAAGAAGTTTCACGTTTTTGAAACTGTACCATACACATCCATGCTATTCACCAATTCTGTGTCATGCATTTTGAACTTTCAAAGACACTAGTTCAAGTGACCGTTCTGTAAAAATACTAATGACTACTTTTGAATACTAGTGATAAAAACCTCCTAATTATTTGTTAGTAAATCATTGAGGATTAGAAATGCTTTGAGGGCTGTGTGATTTTCTTTCTCCATTTGCAGGTTTGCTAACTAATGCAGAAGAAATTCAGACGCACAACCAAGTAAGCAAACGCAAGTAGACTCCCGGTGGTATCGGTGCACATTTAAAAAAATCGATAGGTCTTTATATGCATCACTGATGCCATGCATAATTCACTCTGTTTGTAGTTTTCTCTACATTCTGAACGGTTTATCCTGTTCACAGTCTAGCCTTTCTCCTAAATGTGTGTTGACCTTGAAGTTCGCTGTACATCACTCAAGTGATTCTGATCTCCAGGGGGAGTTCAGGCTCAATTAACATGATAAGTAGCACTTGTCGGTCCTCTGTGGATAGCTGCCGCAAGCCAACTAGCTGAAATCTGTGCCCTCTGTTCAAGTCCAAAAATAGTCCAGTGGCACTAATGCACCTTTTCTCATTTAAATGCCTTGTCCTCTGAATGACCCCCACATGGAAAAGCTTGTATTCCAATACAAATCTGTTCTAGAAAGCGTAATAGTTTATGGTCACAAGAGGAGACCAATCTGGCACAAACTGTACTGAATGCTACTGATAAAGCAATGGGACCAAAACTCTGATCCAGTGAGACATGACAGTCTAGCTCCAGAACCTTCTGCATTGGGAGACTGGAGTGTTTTATTCCTTTTATACCACAGCAGTGCCAATGATTACAAATATAACAGTATGTCCAGGTACAGGGCATCCCAAAAGTCTCCACACAGAGTGGAAATGAAAACATTTTAGCGAAATGTCTTCCAAGAATGTTCATAATTTATGCATATATTTTATAATAAAAGAAAAAAAATATAAAAATTATGCTCATGGCTGGATGACAGGAGATATTGCAAGGTTGTGATGGTCTTTATCAGGAAACATGGAAACACATCACACTGATGCTGCTGCCAAACTAGGGGCCAGAGTGAGGAGAGACGACTCTGTGTGTGTTTACAAAGAAATGCCAATCATGTAGAGAAAGCTTTATAAATAAAGTTGCATTTTGCTAAAACTGACTCATTTCCTCCATGTCTTGAGGCTTTTGGGACACGCTGTAGTTACATTTAATGTTTAACAAAACAAGTGAGTTTCTGTTATAACTTATTTTATTACAGCTTTAACCAAAATACAAAAACACTGGAGACTCCTTCCAAAATCTGTTACATTAACAATTTACTGCAAACTTCATCATATCAACAATTAAACACTTTATAAAATCTGTTTATGTGTGGGATATGTTAAACATACTACTTTTTCTACTTTAGGAACAACAATAACTGTATTAATCATAGTTGTAGTGTTTTTGCAATTTTTGTCAACACATTCTGACCAATCAGAATCAAGAATTTAAAAGATATGTCATACAGGTGGATACAAAAATCTCTTGTACATTTCCAGTGCATTAAACCTTAATGATTATATTATTGTGATACAGCAATGACTTATCTAGTCTTTTCTCTTTAGCTATCTACGTTTACAGCATTTTAGCACTTTTTCTTTCAAGGTACTGACTTCAGTGTAGAAAGTCTCCCTTTACCAAGGAAACATCAGCACCACTGGGCTCTTTTCCATGAGGAGTCGCCTAAGAACAACTACAAGCTCTTCCACAAGCCTGTCATCACCCTGTTCAACCACACAGCCACCTTTAGCCATCACTCCCACCTCCCCCTCACCACACAACACCTGGAGAGCCTCCACGCCCTCACCTCCCACACCTTCTTGCTCCCTCTGGCCCAGAAGAACCAGCTGAGACACACTCTGGCTCCTGTGGTGTACGTCCAGTCGGACTGCGACCCACCGTCAGACCGGGATGTCTACGTGCGGGAGCTCATGAAGCACATCCCGGTCGACTCCTACGGCCAGTGCCTGCACAACAAGGATCTCCCCGTCCACTTGAGAGACTCCTTTGCCATGGATGAGGAGAGCTTCTATCACATCCTAGCCCAGTATAAGTTTATTCTAGCGTATGAAAACGCCATCTGTGATGACTACATCACGGAGAAACTCTGGCGGCCCCTCAAGCTCGGTGTGGTCCCTGTGTACTATGGGGCCCCCAATGTTTACATGTGGCTTCCAAGTAACAGAAGTGCAATAGTGGTGGACCCGAAGCAGTCTCCAGAGGAACTGGCCCAGTATATAGCGAGTCTGGACAAAAACGACCAGGAGTATTTAACATACCTGGACTGGAAGCTAAAACAGGAGATCTCAAATCAAAGACTTTTCAAAGAAGTGATGGAGCGTCAGTGGGGTGTCCAGGACATCGCTCAGGATAACTTTATTGATGTCTTTGAGTGCATGGTGTGCAACAGGGTGTGGGAGAACAACAACAGACAAAGGGAGGTAAGCACTTCTACAGGTGTTAAAGTAGCCTTGACCATAACAACCTTGTGAAATCTGCACCATTTTTCCATTTACATCACTTACAAGTCTTGCGTATGAGCTCAGTTTGTTATGTCTAAACGTTGTGTTGTGATACTAAAAAAAACTAAATGTGGGTTAACAAGCTTGACAATAATTAAGTCATACACCAATCGAGCATAACATTATGACCACCTGCCTAATATTGTGTTGGTCCCCCTTTCATGCACTGTGTATTCTGACACCTTTCTATCAGAACCAGCATTAGCTTCTGAGGTTTAACTAGTTGTGACCTGCAGCTAGTAGGAGATGAGGCACTGTGGGATAATAGGTAACAGAAAATGAAGAGACAGAACTAAATTGGATTTAGTCCTAAAATATTTTATGATGATGTTACTGCGTGTGAGGACGGGCTATAAAGATAATATCTATGGAGATGTGCTCAATCGTTATCACAACACTGCCGTGAAATACCGATCTAGCAGAACGCTGCAGTGGGCAACTTTACTCTGGTCATTTCATGGTATCAGCAGATATTTTGTGATGAATGGTGCTCCTGGAAAAACTGTTCCTCTATTTGAATTCTGGCGAACGGCCAAACTGGTGAAAAACAGTGTTGTTTTTTAAGGTTTGTTTTCTTCCAGTAATGTCCATGGAAATGTTTTGATTTAATTCATAATTTGCATAGGCATAGCTCAGGAAGATCTGTACTTCAATATGTCACCATGTGTCTGAAATCTGTATAGTAGAGTTTTATTGAAAAGTGAACTGCTGCTTGTTAGAAATCTAAACAAAATAATATTTATAAACCTAAATGAATTGAAGAGGCAACAATAGTCATTTCTAAAATGTATTACTGTATTACTTGCATGTATACTGTTACCACCTGCATCCTGTCTGTAACAGGGTTTGGTCCCCAGAGTGTGGCAGGCTGAGGAACATCATCTCACATGTCCACCTCCAAAGATGTTTGATTTTGCTGTAGATCATTCTAACAGCTCTACTCTGCGCCACATCTGGAGAGCCAGTTATGAGCAGTCAGTGAGAGAAGCCCGAGCTCTGAGACGACTGACTCTGAGGAACAGGAACTTCACAGCTACACAGTTCTGGAGGGAGGTGTTCAGAGACTGAGTAAACACAGACTGAGACATGAAGTGTGATTAATGCTTAAAAAGGCATTAAATAATGCTTCAATAACTGAATATTATAGTGGTTGAGTGAGAGAGAGAGAGAGAGAGAGAGACAGATAGAGACAGAGAAAGAGAGATGGAGAGAGAGACAGACAGAGATAGAGAGAGGAAGAGGAAGAGAGAGAAAGTGCTCTATCTTACAGCAGTTAGACCTGTTTCTTCTTCTGATCTGACCAGCAGCATAAGCATCATTAATATGCAGGTAGGGTCACAGTCTGGTATTTTCTAATCCCTGTTCAGACAACATGTGAACCTATGATTTTAGTCTGATATAGTTGTTCATATTAAAATAGTATTTTATGCACATCTGTAATTTTTCATACTGAGATGCAAAAACGAGAGAATGCTTCAGTAGCTCTGTGACCGTCCTTGGATTTCAGCTCATGTCCCTTCTGTAACCATTTCTTTTTTTATTATTTAATTATTGTCATTGTTTTAATAATAAACAGTTGGCTTTAAATACACCATTTACCTGAACATGTTTCTGTACTAAACTGAGATACAGGATCTCCAACATCTCAAGGCGGTGTAATCTTGCTTAAACTAGCCTTGTACATACCTGCAGATTTTAGTATCAAACAATTACGCTGCTTTAGGAAATATGAGCAGTGCACAGAATAAATTTACAAATTTAGCATGGGCTGAAAGGCCACCTGAGGTGAAACCGATAGAAATCAATAGCATCAGTGTGCTGCAGAAAGCTCACGTCTCCACAAATAGAGCTTGCACAGCGTCTATAGTTAGTGCGCTATATTTGTGCCTTAAAAAGTTTTATCGGCTCTAGTAATTTTAGCCCTTAAGGGGGGGTATTAAGGCCTGTGGTACTCCATAAACTCTTGTACCTATGCATCTTATATATATATATATATATACACACACACACTTTGCATGTCAAAGGGACTACATTTAAATATAGTGCATGTTTTTGACCCCCCAGAAAGGCTGACCGAAATCAACTGCACTGACCTGAACATTGTGTTTATGATCCAGACTTAGGCCAGGAACTAAATCTCCAGCATGTTATAGATATAAAAAGAAATATTTTCATGTACTTGATGCCAAGAGCAGTATTACACTTTGCGATTGTTTGTTGAACAAAGTGCTGAATCTGAGATAAATATTATATCTGTAACCAAAAATGTAAGTGCCTTTCTGTATCGCTAATAAAAAAAAAAAAAAAAACACAGATTAAAACCTGTGCCAATCAAAGACAAATGTTCATATCTCTTTTTTTTTCCCAGTCATATCTCATTGTGTGTTTTGATTGGCATGGACTGGTGTTTCCTTTAAAAAAAAAAAAAAGATAAATCCTGTTAAATGAAGATCAGATGCTTTGCTATAACAGAGCTGTGGAAAATTTGTTGCTCATGCTGATGGCTATTTACTCGGTTAACTATTGTTCATACAACACACCTACAGTGCTGGAAATATCCCAGGAAATATGTGTGTATCGTGCTCCAGACATTATTTTCAGTTTTTTCCCCTCCTTTTTCTTTTAAGAAACTATTGCACAAATTCAGATTTTATTGTGTATTAGTGATGTGGCCACTAGATGGCGACACTGATTTTTTTATTTTATTTTTATTTTTTTTTCTGACATGCCCAGTTCCATAGTATAAACCAGTCAAGCATAACATTATGACCACCTGCCCATGTTGTGTTGGTCCCCCTTTTGCTGCCAAAACAGCCCTGACCCGTCCTGCACTGTGTATTCTGACCCCTTTCTATCAGAACCAGCATTAACTTCTTCACAATTTGAGCAACAGTATCTCGTCTGTTGGATCGGATCACACGGGCCAGCCTTCTCTCCCCACGTGCATCAATGAGCCTTGACCGCCCATGACCTTGTCACTGGTTCACCACTGTTCCTTCCTTGGACCACTTTTGATAGATACTGACCACTGCAGACCGGGAACACCCCACAAGAGCTGCAGTTCTGGAGATGCTCTGATCCAGTGGTCTAGCCATCACAATTTGGTCCTTCATCAAACTCGCTCAAATCCTTACACTTGTCCATTTTTCCTGCTTCTAACATCAACTTTGAGGACAAAATGTTGACTTGCTGCCTAATATATCCCACCCACTAACAGGTGCCATGATGAGGAGATCATCAGTCTTATTCACTTCACCTGTCACAATGTTATACCTGACCAGTCTAAATTCATCTCAGGTTGTTTGGTGTTCTCTTACTGCTGAAACACATGCTATAAATAGTAAGTGTGTGTAAGGTATGGTGCACTGCGATGAACCAGCTTCCCAGTCAGGATGAATTCCCTCCTCACTCCCAGTGTTCCTGTGACCTGGATAAGAATAAACTGACTACAGAAGATGTATTATTTTTCTAATTTATTTTTGTCTTTGAAATTGATTAAGTCAAGAAAATATTTTTTAATCTTGTCAGTACTATAGTTTTCTCAGGGTTTGTTAAATCCACCAGAGCGTGATCTGTGTTGGAGTTTGCGGCAGTAATTTACAGTTTCAACACCTTGCAGTTTTTTATGAATTCAGTTGAGGTAAGCAGGTTTCACCCAGCAGTCACCCACTGCAGCAGTGCTCAAGCTCCATTACACACACACACATACACACACACACACACTGCGGTGCGTCTGAGCCTCCATGATCTCTGAGGTATGGCTGATCATTACAGCCTGTTTTGTTTTTTTGTTGTTGTCAAAAAAGTTTAATAGAAAATAAATAAATAAAACAAACAAAAACCCCACATGCAGTGACACTGTGAGGTTATGGCAGTCGCTGTAAGCTTTGCATCATTTTGACTCATCATAAATGATGCTCTTAACAACAGAATTGTTTCACTTTGACACCAAGCTATCACCTCTAAGCAGTTTTACTGCATGATGACTGTAATAAAGCCGTTTGTTTGGTTTGACTGGAGACAGTTTATTCAGGTACATGTTTCACTTTCTCTTGAGACTAAAAGTGTTGGTTTTGGTTTTCATCATGGTATCACTGGAAAAACCACTGATGAATGAGTTCATTGTGTTTCTTGTATGTTACATTCCTTCTGTGATATGGAAAGTGTCACAATATCTAGTGACAGAGAAATACCACTGTCAGAGTTATCATCCAAACAAATCTGGAACCTGGGCAGCAGTTTGCCTGTCCGGACTGAGTTTATTATTAATAATAGTTAAATATAAAGCAACTTTTACTTTATATGCAAGGTTAAACAATGTTTTATATGTTTTATGGTGAAGTGACACAACAGTAGCACACTCCAGATCTGGCTGCAGTGTGGTCAGCAGTCAAAGATATTTTCCCTATGAAATGAAGACTATAACTAATCTCCCAATTCCCAGGAATTTGAGTATTCACTTTTTTGCATGACTTCATATACATACATTTAACTTGCAAACTAGCATGTCATACTTTATGTGAGCTTGTAGGTTTCCAGGCAACAAAAATCATCTGCACTGGAAGTGATGAATATATTTGTGTCCATATATACACCGATCACTGACCGGTGAAGTGAATAAGACTGAGTATCTCCTCATCATGGCACCTGTTAGTGGGTGGGATATATTAGGCAGCAAGTCAACATTTTGTCCTCAATGTTGATGTTAGAAGCAGGAAAAATGGACAAGTGTAAGGATTTGAGCTTTGAGTTTGATGAAGGACCAAATTGTGATGGCTAGACCACTGGATCAGAGCATCTCCAAAACTGCAGCTCTTGTGGGGTGTTCCTGGTCTGCAGTGGTCAGTACCTATCAAAAGTGGTCCAAGGAAGGAACAGTGGTGAACCAGTGACAGGGTCATGGGCGGTCAAGGCTCATTGATGCACGTGGGGAGAGAAGGCTGACCCGTGTGATCCGATCCAACAGACGAGCTACTGTTGCTCAGATTGCTGAAGAAGTTAATGCTGGTTCTGATAGAAAGGTGTCAGAATACACAGTGCATCACAGTTTGTTGCATACAGGGCTGCACAGAACAGTCCGAGTGACCATGCTGACCCCTGTGCACCGCTAAAAGTAATAATAGGCATGTGAGCATCAGAACTGGACCACGGAGCAATGGAAAAAGAATGGTCTGATGAATCACGTTTTCTTGACGTCCTGTGGCTGGCCGGGTGCATGTGCATCACTTACCTGAGGAACACATGGCACCAGAATGCACTAAGGGAAGTGTGTGTGTGTGTGTGTGTGT
This sequence comes from Hemibagrus wyckioides, assembly GCF_019097595.1. Classification (NCBI taxonomy): domain Eukaryota; kingdom Metazoa; phylum Chordata; class Actinopteri; order Siluriformes; family Bagridae; genus Hemibagrus; species Hemibagrus wyckioides. Next base: position 998,666 of record NC_080725.1, read on the forward strand.
GTGTATGTGGCACAGTTAATCATCTGGTCTGAATACTTGATTTGCACAGGTTTTACGCAGGGTGCCCTCCCTGACTCAACCCCCACCAAGAGTTAACTCCCCGCTGGTTGGGTTTCTTCCCTGTCTGGGAATCGAACCCAGTCTGCAGTGATTCAGTGTGGTTGTGATTTCCTCTCAGTGTGTGTGCATATTCAGAGAATTCCTCCGAAACTCACGAAAGACTGAAATCCTGACAGCCCATCCCCAAACACACAAAACCTACGCAATTACTGAGGGTTTCCCCCCTTTCAGAAAATTGTGTCTGACACATAACAATGTTATTATCAACAAAGTGAAGCGTGAATCATCACACAGTTTCAGGCTGATGTCAGAAATGATTATGACAGGTAAGTATCTGGTAAACAACTTGTAACGGATGTAATGTAGCCTACAGCACAAGCACTTAGGTAATGCATCTCAGTAATAAAACAATAAATCAATCTGTTTTCTCACTTGGTGTTTATAATGACAGGAGGTAGTGGTCCCGGGCAGAGAGAACATCAGTAATAGCTCAGAGTGCCAGTAACACCAACACAATGTGCGCTGAAACACTGAAAAAACTGCACGATTAAACCCCAGGGATGAGATAAGACATGTTTTACAGCTTAATGCTGTGGTATTGTTAGATTTGATCAGTTCTGGGAGATTATACTGTATCATAGCAGCTTTCAGCAGATCTACAGCAACGCGATGACTTTATAACAATCCACATGATCTTTAAAGTTACTATAATGAAAGAGACATGGAAAAAAATTCTTGAAGCAGGAAAAGAACCTAGCTAGCTTAAAAAAAAGAGAGAAATCCCTCCTTATTTAGTTATTGTATTTGTTTTTGTAATGTAATCAGTCAATCACGTGGCAGCAGCACAGTGTATTAAATCATGCCGATAGAGGTCAAGGGCTTCAGTTAATGTTCACTTCAAACATCAGAACGGGGAAAAACGTGACCTGAGTGTCTTTTGAAATGATTTCTGGTGCCATACAGTCTGGTCTGAGTATTTCAGAAACTGCTGATCTCCTAGGATTTTCACTGCACAGATCAGCGTGAAGAACAAAAAACAAACATCCGGGCTGTTCTGATGAGGTCAGAGGAGAAAGGTCAGATTGGTATGAATTATTTGGAAGGCTAAGATAACAAATAATCACTCTTTACAACCGTGACAAGCAGAAAAGCATCTCATGATGTAGAAGAGGACATCAGCTTCCAATCCTGCCAGCAAACATCATGAGGCTACAGTGGACACAGGCTCGCAAAACTGGACAGATGAAGATGATAAATGCCCAAATGGTTTTCAATGTTCAACATGTGAGTGTATTTACTTGAAAATGTATTTGAAAATCTGTTTGGAAGTTACACATAAGACCTGCTTTATGTGAGAGAGAGAGAGAGAGAGAGAGAGAGCATCTATTTTATCCACTAGGCAATTATAACAAGAGACTCTAGTGCCACCACTTTAGGCTAGTGAGGCTTATGAATTTTTCAGGACCCATACTGAAGTCATGAAGTGATTTGAATCATTTCCAAATAACATTTCTATTATTTTTTTTTCCAAATGTGGTGTCAATTTAGTTCTCAAGACTCAGTGTGATTTAAATGACAGAATTCAACATGAACAGTATAGATCAGTATATCAGTATATGTTACAGACTGTAATGCTGTTTAGATCACGTTACTCACTACAGTCTTTATCATCTTTTAGCGTAGAATCCTGAACGGAAACACGTGATCAGTAATTCATGTGCAGGATGTGCGAATATGAAATTATCACAATAAATATCTCCAATAAAATCTCCTAAATTATTATGTGCTCCTTGGAGCAATTTTAATTACAGCTCAGTTCTTTTGTTCATAATTAACCCCTTGTTAAGGCTTCGTTTGAGATGCTCCAAAGAGGGTGGAAGAGTAAAAGAGAGCAATGAAGTGTGAAATAGTGCAATTACCACAATTAGCAGCTGTAACTGGGAAATGTTTTATCGCTTTGCTTGTGATAAGGACAACAAGTGCATATAGGAAATATACACAAAAAACTGTTCTCTAGCTGAAAAGCAGTAATACATCATGATATGTTTTGAACAAATCCCCAGGACTAGATGACAAGATTTAGTGGGTAAAAAATTCTAAATTCCTTTAGACATCAAAACTAGTACTTCTAAAAAAAAATAGGCTTAGGCATTTTTCTGGTATTGAAGACAATTCAGTTGAGAGAACAATATAAATAAACCAGTTATAGTGGATTAATTTAAACATTTTCAATGACAACGACATTATGTCTATATAAAAGAGTCACTGAGGCTGTAATTGCTTTAGCATAAACCTTGTATGGTGTAAGAAGTAAAAATAAGTGAAACTAAACATATGCTTTTTGTCCAATCTTGTAGCAAACAAAGCCATTGAGATATACTGGTTATGTACATACACTATATTGCCAAACGTTTTGGGACGTCTGCCTTTACATGCACATGAATGTAATATGGAGTTGTCCCGCCCTTTGCAGCTATAACAGCTTCAACTCTTCTGGGAAGGCTTTCCACAAGGTTTAGGAGTGTGTTTATGGGAATTTTTGACCGTTCCTCTAGAAGCACATTTGTGAGGTCAGGCACTGATGTTGGACGAGAAGGTCTGGCTCACAGTCTCCACTCTAATTCATCACAAAGGTGTTCTATGGGGTTGAGGTCAGGACTCTGTGCAGGCCAGTCCAGTTCCTCCACACCAAACTCACTCATCCATGTCTTTATGGACCTTGCTTTGGTCACTGGTGTGCAGTCATGTTGGAACAGGAAGGGGTCATCCCCAAACTGTTCTCACAAAGAGCATGAAATTGTCCAAAATGTCTTGGTATGAAGCTGAAGCATTAAGAGTTCCTTTCACTGGAACTAAGGGGCCGAGCCCAACACCTGAAAAACAACACCTGAACTCAATGATCTGGAGGGGTGTCCCAAAACTTTTGGCAATATAGTGTATACTGTACTCACTGAACCACTTTAGTTTAATGTCAATGTACTAAAATTCACCTTTTGTTATATTAACAGTGTTAAATTGTGTCATTCTCAGTAAAATTTTGAGACTGAAATAAATGAATGCAGTTCTGATGATGATGAATATGCTGTAGGCCCAAAACTAATTAACAAACTAGCTTCAGTACATCACTTCTATACATTTACCCTTAATGAAAAGTATTGCATTACATTTATGAATACACATTACATAAAACATTAAGTAATTAATTTGAATACATTTCATCCATTTAATTCTTAATAATGAAAAGTTATCTTTTAACATTTGCCAACAGTGAATCTAAGAAATCATGCATTAAAAATTTCTTTATAATCAGGTTTAGACGAATAGTCACGAAATGTGCTCAACTAGCATCCATGCTAATAGTTTTAGGACATTAAGGATATTCTAATCATTATTAATGATTAATAATTTGTACAATAATCTATATCTTGGGAAACAGGATTAAAATTTATAAGTCGTATTAATCAAATGTCCTAATCTACATTATATCACAAATGACCTTGCTTCTTTCTACAGTATGATCGTCAGGAAATCTGAATGATGCCACATCCTGTGAAAGATGTAAATAAATATGTGGAATATGCCAAATGTTATAGAGGTGTCATGAATAAAATAAAAATAAAATTTGAATTTGAAGGTGAATGTGTTCAGGATTGAGTGAATGCTGTGGGACACAACTAGAATGAATATGTTTTTCATATAATAAACGAATCATAGAGGAATGTTTATGATCGACTAAAGGAGGTTTCAAGCCTGAGCCAGAGATTTTTTTAAAAAATTTTTATTTATTTATTTAAAGGCAATGAAAAAAGTAAAGGCTAACATAAAACACAGGAAAAAACAACATCCGTTTGGCCCTAAATAAGGGAGTAAAGTCAGTCCTGAACTATTCATAGAGAGACGTTAGTTTAAAAGCAGCGCAAAACTTTCTGACGCACAGTGACGTGTTTCACCATCGCCAGCCAATCAGAAGCAAGATAAAATATAAACAGGAAATATTACATCAGTGATCGAGACATAGAGCCACGATAATAATAGTTTATTTCCCTCACTTTAATGTTTATTTGAGGAGAGATGTGTCTCTCGAGTCATTTTTTACAAAATCCAAATAGATTGCGCTCTATAATAATAATAAATGATTCATATCCTGTGTTTATGATTTTGTTCTGTTTGGACTCTCGTGCAGCAGCGTTATCTCAGTCAGATGAAGAAAGATAGCAAAGCGACTAAAAGGTTTTCAGTACATTGTGATGCACCTAGCCAGTTAACTCTATTTTGCTCTTTATCATCATTTTGCTTTGATCACAGTCACATCCAGTAGCATGAAAATAAACACAGTGAAATAAACACAATGTTAACAAACACAATATGTTAACAGGTGTTAACACACATACCAGGACAAATCTCTCCTAGATCTCTGGTCTATCACTAGATGTACACACAGCTCTTACTGATGTATGAGGTCTTGATTAAAATGTTTAAATGAGCTATTCAGAACTTTGCAGGACAAAACACCTTCAGCTCTAGTCACAAACTGATCATAACTCCATACCGTGTGTCCACACGAGAGGAAGTAACGGAATTCCTGGTTACAAGGGTTTATTCAGGTGTTATTCAGCCCCCAGGTGGTGTGGGAGGGTGAACCAGTACCACAACTTGATCCTTAACACTAGCTAAAATCTAGCTGGCTCGGATAAGACCGTGGATTTTTCTGCACGCCATCCTATAAAATTGGTAATATTGTTTTTGGTCTGTTTCAAAAAAGACATTTACTGGAAAAGCATGTTAGTTATTATGTTTTTTGATCCAAATGCCTTACAGAACATGAATTTGAATAAGAATAAGTTTTTCGTCCACAAGATATCCTTAATGTCTCCGAACACATTTATTGCTAAATATAAGTTTATTTTCAAAATATCTTCTACATGATTACTCTTTCTTTGTAATCACAAAGCTTTGGGACACCCTACAGTTTTAAGTTAATAGTGAATAAAGTAGCCTTTGGTTCATATAGAACGTATTCAAAGACTATAATAAATGTTGATGAAACTAATGCTGCCAGTTCGGCTTATCGGACCATAACGTGTTTAGAAATCAAGAGCTGATCTTTTCAAATGAAGCCAAAGATAACATTAACAACAAAAAGGCGATTGGGCAACTAGTGACACATATGACTCAGAATAAGTTTGAGTTTCCATGTGCTGGAGATCGGATTACAATGATTCCACAATTCATAATAGTCAAAAATCAGGCAAGGGGTGAAAACATGATCAATCTACAAACAGTAAATTCACGAGAGTTGGTGAGACAGTAACGGCATAAAAACGTCTTTTACATAGTGTCAGTGTCTGCGAACCCTCAGACTTTCCAGTGGTGACTTATTTGTGCACCACCTTATTCAAACAAATGACACCATATGGTCAAATGTAGTGTGCTACTCCCTCTGCATGTTTAAGGCTTCAAGAGGCCATGCTTGATGTCAGATCATATATCTTCTGGTGCTACCCAGGCTTCCGGTGGAGTTTCCCCTGCAACACTACAACAGCTGGAGCAATAAGAGTGATGAGCAGTTTCATTGGGCTCCTGAGGACTGCTGGCTCACTCCAATTAAGAGGTCAGGACACCAGCAAAGCCTTGGCCACCATCCGAGTGTCCGAGCTTGGTAGTTTTAATAGAGGAGTATTCAGATGGGAATTGTTTCTGTAGAAATAGAGAAGGTTTCTCACTCCTACAAAAACGGCAAAGGATTGCCATAGAGGTTAGCTGGAAATATTAGATCTGAAAAGGACATGTAGAAACAAGCTGTTTCGTGTTCACCGTTTCAACATAGAAATAACTGTAGAAATATTATACACGCCATATTCAGGAGTGTTCTGGATTCTACCAAGGAAATTTTAGCTGAAACAGAGGTGTGGAAAGTACTAAGACAATGTGCACACATTTTAATAAACACTATTTTCTAGTGCTCAATAGACTCTATTAGGGAGGAGTATAAAAGTGCTTCGTAGTTTCCACTGAAAAATACAAGTGCATGTAGAACAGCGTGTCTTTAAGCTACAACCCTTAGGAGAGGAGCTTCTGTGGAAGTTTTACAGTTCTTTGTGCTTGATGATGTGAAGACTTAATGCCAGAACAGATACCAGTCTTCCTTCTTCAAGCATGTCTTTCTTTTGGTTAAGGCAGTGATTTTCAACCACTGTGCAGAGGCGCAAAAATATGCCATGAGAGATCATCTGGTGTGCTGTGGGAAATTATCCAATTATACTTGTTTGGTCCAAAATAAATATTATTTAGTTACTACAAATAATTTTCCATTGTTGAACGCCTGTGCATGCGATGTAGTGATGTCAGTAGGTAGCGCAACAATGACCTTGTTCATTCATGACAATAGAAACAAGAACGCAGACTATTTTGTACGTCTGTGTGAACACCCTGTGAAACGGACAACTTTAATAAAAAGCCACAATGGTGAATGAGAGAGCCCAGGTTTCACACTGAGAGAGTATAAACAAATTGAGAGATTCAATTTTTTACATTATATACACTGTGTTTGGCTACAGGTGGCCATCCCCCCTCCCCCCTTTTAATCTGTGATTTATATGCTTTATTTATGTGCTTCTTATATATCTTGTAGTTTCTGTTCTTACCATTGCACTAGTAACTTTATACTCTATACTTTATACTAGTAAGTGTATACTGACTATTTGTAAGATGTACAGTGTGCAATCTACAACCTGTCTTTGTGTTACTGTCTCTATTGCTGCTGGATATCTGGAATTTTGTTCGGGATCAATAAAGTATCTATCTATCTATCTATCTATCTATCTATCTATCTATCTATCTATCTATCTATCTATCTATCTATCTATCTATCTATCTATCTATCTATCTATCTATCTATCTATCTATCTATCTATCTATCTATCTATCTATCTATCTATCTATCTATCTATCTATCTATCTATCTATCTATCTATCTATCTATCTATCTAATCTATCTATCTATCTATCTATCTAACCCGTACCATTTTTGGTTGGTGGTGTGTAAACAATATGTACCATGCCTCACAAAAGGTTGAAACGCACTGGTTAAGGAATGGTGGGTCAAGACAAGCCAGACTTCTTCAGATTCTACCACCCAAAAAAAAAAAACAACATCGAAAGATTATTTTATTTCTAGCAGACACATTATATTTTTAAAAAAATATTCCAGAGTTTATAAATGATCTCAACTCCAAGTTACACTAAGTAGCATTATATTCTATAATTAACATTAATTGTTAAAACGTCCCTGTATTGTTTTTAATTTTGTCTAGCACTCTAATTAATTAGTGAAGAAAACAAACTGGTTTCTCTCATTTTTTAAGTTTCAGTCAGATCTTTTAGGTCAGATGTTGTCTGGATGTTTTGTAAATGGATTAGAATCTGGGCAGATGAGGAGAGGACTTCACTATCACAGGCAGGACTCACAATCTGAGTGCAGTAAAAATATAACCTGTCAGGTCTTTAACTCAGATACATACTGGTTTTGCACAATACCTGCTTTTTAAAAAAATTGTTTTACCTCTACACTGAACACAACCCAACATTTATATACGACACTTGCAGTTTGTCAGTTTCAGGTTGTTATCTCAATTGTTTGTTTATGTGATTTATGCTTTAGGCTTCAGCTGTCTGCATGTACACTGATCAGCCATAACATTATGACCACTGAGAGGTGCCGTGAATAAGACTGAGTATCTCCTCATCATGGCACCTGTTAGTGGGTGGGATATATTAGGCAGCAAATGAACATTCTGTCCACAAAGTTGATGTTAGAAGCAGGAAAAATGGACAATCGTAAGGATTTGTGCAAGCTCTTGTGGGGTGTTCCGGGTCTGCAGTGGTCAGTATCTATCAAAAGAGCATCACGGAGCAATAGAAGAAGGTGTCCTGGTCTGATGAATCACGTTTTCTTCTACATCACATGGATGGCTGGGTGTGTGTGCGTCTCTTACCTGGGGAACACATGGCACTAGGATGCACTATGGGAAGAAGGCAAGTCGGTGGAGGCAGTGTCCTGCTTTGGTCAATGTTCTGCTGGGAAACCTTGGGTCCTGCCATCCAGGTGGATGTTACTTTGACATGTACCACCTACCTAAGCACTGCTACAGACCATCTACACCCTTTAATAGAAACGGTATTCCCTGATGGCTGTGGCCTCTTTCAGCAGGATAATGTGCCATGACACAAAGCAGAAATGGTCCAGGAATGGTTTAATGACCACAACAACCAGTTTGAGGTGTGGACCTGACCTCCAAATTCCCTCTTTGGGATGTTCTGGACAAACAAGTCCGATCCATGGAGGCCCCACCTCACAACTTACAGGACTTAAAGGATCTGCTGCTAACATCTTGGTGCCAGATCCCACAGCACACCTTGAGGGATCTAGTGGAGTCCATGCCTTGATGGGTCTTGATCATGCCTGTTTTGGCAGCAAAAGGGGGACCAACACAATATTAGGCAGGTGGTCATAATGTTATGGCTGATTGGTGTATGTGCTTTAAGGAACCATTGGCTTTAAACAAGGTTTGGCTGGATTTCTGTGTTTCCTATTCTCACTATATATATATACATACATAAATAACATCCAAATAATTTATAATGAACTTTTTTAGCATGCAAACACTCGTCACAGGGCTTTATTATTGAACATTGCCTACAGTACATGATCTCTCTCAAATGGCAGGCAAACAGCTGCTGGTCCTCAGATCTCAGTTTAGTTCTTCGTTCTTACTTCACTGTTGGTCCATGTCTAATAGAGTGTATCACAGGATCAGGAAAGGTCAGTTACAGAGCAGAGGAAAGGAAAATGTGTGTACCACAGAAGATTGTGCCAACTTGAGCTTTGAACCGGAGCATAGTGAACAAAACAGTAATTTATATTTCCTTTCCCTGGCATTGTACAATTTCATGTTCTGGTTCTTCCACTGTGGAGTATGAAAAATGATTTTCCCCTGGAGAAAGGTTCAAACAGTTTCTCAGGCTCTGAACAGTTTTCAAGAACAGCGAACTTAATGTCCTTTCTGTATTTAGGCTCCGTATTTTGGTTTATTGATCAGTTCCTCCATTTTCCACCAACAGCTTTTCTCCTTTTAATCAGATCCCAAATGCACAAAAATTGCTGACATATCCGGACCACCATCAAAGTGAAGACATTTTTATGGGTGAATCTTTCCAACAAGCTTGCAATGGAAACCTTTCAGCACCAGAGAGACAAAGTAATGGCGTAATACATTATATATGCAGCTTTTTGAGTCTTGAAAGCTCAGATATCAGTAAAAAAATGAATGTAGGCTTGAGTTTTGTATTTCTGCACACTTCAGCTCATCTTCATTTCCCTTTCTTCCCTTTTTCATACTGTGTTTGCTTCATATTTTTTTAGTAATCATATTCTCAGAGTGATTTTTCCATTACCTGCACTGGATGACGTGAACCAGAGTAATTTTATGCATGCCATGAGGTTAAGCATTGTGCAAGACCTTTAACACGGTTGCTATATAAACTGTTGTGTTGTTATGTAATATAACTCACATGAATGTGTTTATAAAATTGTGAACAAATCTCTCAAGGTGGCCAGATGAGGTCCATATATCTGTGGAGAAATTCACAAATCAGACATTAATAAGTGACCCTGTAACTAAAACCAGATACTGTTTGTTCTTACAGAGACAAGCCATAACACAGAACACGACCTTAAGGACAATGTGCAAGACTTCTGTTTCACTAAACTTAAAACCGAAAGCAAGCGTGAAGATTTATAGATATCTTGATTACATTTGTTTCAGGACAGCATGTAATTTCTTCCCTATCTTGATATTGTTTTTCTGAATAATAGCAACCCCCAAGTCACATTTAGTGACCTACTTAGTATCACTACAATTCTTACACAAACAGATGTCAGTCATTTTATTATTATTATTATTATTACCTCTGCTGTTAGTATAAATCAGTATTACATGCAACTGTGGATCTAGGCTGTTATTAAAGAGCAGCCAGTTTAAAATTATACACATTAATCTACCAATAAAGCACCGTCACTGTGAGAGGAAACGCGACATGTGCTTTTTTGTATTTGGTTCAAAAACCGATATATCTGGTTTATCTCTACGCTTGTGAGCAGCGCAGGTGGAATAAACAATGAGCAACGTTTAATCTCATACAGCACTTTCACATAAGGCTGATAGACTGAATGTTAGAGTGTGTTAACAAGCGAGTTACTCATTATTTTTAGTTCAAGTCCATTGAGCTGGAAGTCTACAATGATTCTAGGTAAACTATTTACACTTGCCCACATTTTCGCAATATAAAACGTCCCGGTTTGGACACTGTATTTTTTGGATATTTCAATACCAGGACAAAAACTTAACAACTTACTACATGCCATAAAAGTCAGTGATGCCAGTAACAACACAGCCAGAGGCGTGTTTAGTAGCCACATGCAACTTGGTTCCAGTTCATCTGACAAATTCCATTCCACATGTACTACATGAACACATTAATGTCAGTGAAAGCAGTGCGTGTGAAAAGTGCACCAACTAGCCACTAAAAGTATCTAGCTAACAAAACATCTATCATTAGATAGATATCTAGCAAGCACAGTTCAGTAGCTGTATGGATTGTAAATAATGAGGGAACTACAGCATTTTATGATAAATAATATGTAATGTATCTCATCAACAAAATCAAATTTCTCTTTACATTTCTTCATACCAGACAAGCATTCTGGCCAAGCAACTATTCAGACCAATATGGGGCTTCATATAGCCAATGTTTCTGATCAATATGAGGATTTGCTCAACCAACAATTAAACCCAATATGTGGCTCGACCCAACAAGCGATTCTCCTCATGGGTTAGTGCCTAACCACCGATTCTGATCAACACTCTGCTGGTGTTTCTGCACATGTGGTATTGCCTGAACTAGGAATTCTGTCCAACATGAAACTTTGCAACCTTTCCCACCTGGAGCTATAACAGAAGCACAGTTTAACAGGGCTTGTCTGCAATTTTTTTGTGTGCTTTGTCATGAAGGTAATTTGTGTGTAGCCGTTTGATGCATCTGACAGACGATAACCAAGCGGGTCAAGGTATTCAGTGATTACTTAAGGTGGAGAGAACAGCAGGAATGTTGAAATACCAACAGCACAGGAACCGCAGCAAGGTGCATGCCTGGACGTGTTTATGACACCAGTGAAACTCTTTCAGGGGAACACAGACGTCAATGCACCAAGGATCTCTCTGTACAGAGAACACTGAGAACACTGAGGCATCTGGTGGGTCTGAATTCCTTAAAGTAAAAGTGAAAACGGTGGGAAGTTTCTAAATAAGCACCATGCGTGTTATCCAAGGCATTGTTTATACTATGTATTTTGTAATCTCTATATTGAATTTCAAAAATATCCAAAAAGCAAATCCTAATTAGAGAATTAATTTAACATTACGAGGTCTATTTAAAAGGTGAGCAGCTGCAAACACTTACAGAAACCACACAGGATGTTTATAGTATTCCACACAGTAGTAGATGAACATGGAGAGTTCTTTAATGAAACGTAGAAGAGTAGTGAGACCTGCAAGTCTGTGACTACTGCAATGGCTTCGACTGACATCGGTGATCATGCACATTTAGTGCAATACATGCCTGCAATTGTCTTTTTGTGTGTTCATGCAGTTATCTTGACTATGGTTTATTTTGTGTTTCTCTTGCAGTTGTAATGGTGTTTGCACAGCGCAGTCATAACCGACCACGCTGACACAGAGACCCAGTAAGAATTAACATATCATTTTACATGTCATTTATATGAAAAAGAAAAAAAATTAACATACAGTCTGTCCTTTGCAAATAATAATAATAATAATAATGATGATAAAAAATAAAACAATAAAGATTTTGTGTATAATTAGCTACAGTCAAGTCACAAAATATCAGTGTTGAGATAGAAATTGTTAAGGAAGTGGGTCAAAAACACAAACCTTGCTGTAATTGTCTTGCGTAAACGAAAGAACCCAAGCTGTTGGAGGCGTATTTACAGACAGGCGCATCTGACAGACACTCCTTGGTTTGAAAGCAATGCATCATGGGGTATTTTCAAGAGGCTCTCTGTGGTTTAATGTTTTAAGATGATATAGCCGTACAATGAGAATATAATCAGCTGTAAATTTATTCATATTGCAATTTTACACTAGGCCTCCAACTTTAAAAAAAAAACAAAAAACAAACGTGGGAATATAATGGAATGGTGAAAAAGTGAGTCCAGTCTTACATATACTGATTATTTATATTTATATATATATATATATATATTTAAACGTATATTTTCAGCACTATTAAAATATAGACTATATTTGACTGACTATAGAAGGCCAAAGTAATAAATAAATAAATAAATAAATAACAGACAAAATAAATACCATAAAATGAAGAATGTAAATGGGCCAGATTTTGTGATGGCTTTTCTTTTCTTTTTTTTTTTGATCTCAGGAAGAAAACAAACAAACAAAAAAAATGGTACTGGTATGAAATCCTGCAGAAATGGTTGAGCATTCTTTCAAAAATATATAAATAAATAAAAAATCCTGAAGCAAACAGAAAGGAGTGATTTAGGGTATTTTTGTTAAAATGGGGGGGAAAAAAAAAAAAAAAGCAATAATTTGAAGAAATATTATTTAAGACTTTCTGGCTTCTGACACACTAAACAGGTACAATACAGAGATTTATAAAGTGAAGTAGTATTCAGAGGCATTTTATCCACCATTCAGTATAAGTTAGTGTCTGCGTTTGCCACTCAGATGTGTGGTGTTTTTTGTCTGAGATAATTTTTTTCGGCTGCAAAATACAGTTAAGCGAGTGAACCTGTTACACAAGTGATCACATCTGTAAAAGAAAATACAACAGACACTTTGGAAATAATAGAACATCGTACAAGATTACGGATGGGCGAATGCGTACATTTTTCTGGCATTTACACTGTGTAGACCAGCTGTTATAACTGGTGCTGTACCTTCCCCACAATGCATTACTGTAAAGCCAACGGATGTGTTGAATTATTGACATAGTGAGCCATATATTCATTCAGTAACAGGCAAACTAGACAAATTCAACTGGCTTGACTCGTAGCTTTCACATGCCCAATTACTAACTCAGATTTTTAGTGCTGAGCTTTAATAACCTTGTGACCAGCTGAGAAAGAATATTAATTCAGTTTGAGATTCGTTTTTCTTTCTTTTTTTTTTTACTGCTTTCTTTCTTTCTTTTTTTTTTTTAATGTTACTGTAGACTTCATAATGCCGATTGTGGATTGCAGCAGTGCTGGTTGCTGGCTCAAGGTCATGAATATATAGCTCAGTGTCGTAACGCAGATTCCTTTCGTTCTCCATGCTGAAATTAAAGGCACCATTGATATTGTTTCTGCCTTTGAAATACTGAGACCATATATACATACATACATATATATAACAAATGGCACTTTTTTTCAAGAAGCAAACACATTATATACACATTTAATTTATAAAAGACTTTTTGCACTACATAACTAAAATAAAAGTTATTTTTTAATTTTCCTCAAATACTTAATTTATAGAAAATAAATGTTTAGTGTTTACTCTTAGTATCCTTTTTACTTTTTTTTTTCCCTATGGTATGTTCACTTTTACACAGCAATCGGATCTTGGTTAGCCATTACACTGGCTAGTCTGCTCTGTAGATCGTCTTGTGGGGAGAGGCGCAGTGCGGTGTTAGTCCTGCTGCTATCTACCAGCTCCAGCCCCAGCACAGTGATGCCTGCAACCCCAGCGTTCTGTATGAGGAACGGTGTGTCCTCGGCCATGCGCTCTTCCTCTGCCTCGCTTTCTGAGCTGCTGCTTTCAGAGCTGCTTCTGCTCTGCTCATCCTGACTGTTCTGAGATCCGGCTTTTGTTCTTTTAGAGTTGTGCATGGCCGTGGGGCTATGAGTAGCCGTTGTGGGTTGGGCACAGGGTACAGAGTTGTCCTCCTGCATGCTCTCATGCTGCTCGTCCTCCTGGATGTGCAGCGGGCTGGGTGGAGGGCTCATCTCATCCAGGCCGTGGTTGTAGTGGGCCGAGTTGCGGAGCTGCTGGGCTCGGGTGGACTCTGATTTCTCTCTGAGCCGCGGGGGCGTGAGGAACAGCAAAGGGCGTTCCTCCTCACCCAACGGACTCATCGCCATGGAAGGGATAGAGGTTGCCAGGCTGGGGAGAGGCACTGACATTTCAGAGGGAGGAGAGGAGGGCGTTGCTGGGGAAAGCAACTTCACAGGCGAGAGGCGTGTCGGTGTTGTCACGGTCGAAACAAACCTTACATAAAGAGGATGAATTTCAATTGTAGGTATAACTTAACATATTTCTGCGTGAAGAATACTGTGAAATGTTAAATGTAAAAAGCCATTTGTGTTAGCAGTGTAGTGTCGACGTTACCTCTCACTATACGGAGAGTCTTTGTAGGAATCTGTTGTTTCTCTGGGGTTTTTGACATAGGTGTTGACATCTCGGGCTCCTCCGGTGGCATTTAGACGCCCACGGTGGCTCGGAGTGCCATTCCGGCTGTTTTGTGCTCCAGAGATCGTACGAGTGTCAGACACCACGTTCTCTGGCTTTTTATTACAACTATAACATCACAGAGAAAAACAAACAATCAAAAGGACCGACATTTACGAACAAGCTTCTCTAATCGAGCTTGTAAAAATAAATTTGCATTTATTTGTAGTTAATTATATCGTTTTAAACCTATAGTTAAACTAATGGTACAATACAGAAGGAACGACAAAGAAAGAGAAAATCTACACTAGTGCAATTAAGTTTTAAACTGAAAGACAAAACCCGATGCTGATGAATACATTAGTTCTTATGATACAATTCTATTACACAACCTGCCTTATAAGACATGATGAATGACCTGTAAATTTTATTGATCATAGTTTATCTCCTTACATCAATGTCATTTAATTAAATAAAAACTAATTTCCTTCTTCTGGAATGCAATCAGCATTACTCATATTATTTAATATCTAAACTGTCCAATGCTTTAAAGCTACAGTTTAGTATAAAGCCCTGTTTTTCAGTCTCTGGTCTGTCTACACTCTCAGAAAGGAAGTGGACGCGGTACCATTGGTTGAGGCTAGCCGTGACGGCAGTGGAAGGCTGAGTCGGTGATGTGTACTGGCTCAGGGTAAATGAAGTTTCCGTTTCTTTCTCGATCACATGCTCAGCAGGGACGGTGTTTTTCGATGCATACTGCTGAAATCAGAAGAAATCATGAGAATGTGAGCACATGTGCATTAATATTTGTACAGATCTCTCTAGGACTGTTTAAACGTCAGGGACTTTTAATCTTGTATGTACATTTGACTTAAAAATAATGCACCATAATGTTCACTTGGCCATTTTGATGGTCTTCTGATGGTCATGTGGACCAGACGTAACTGAGGCCTTATTTCACTTTAATTAGAATAAAGGGCCAGGCTGGGGCAACCACTTACATTAACAAGCTGCAGGCTTTGCGGTGGTTGGTGGAGGTTTTGGGGATACTGTGAGCCATTGCCTATGTCAGCCATGGCATTACGCTTTCGTAAACTCTGCCTCAAGCGATCATGCAGCTTTTGCCTCTGTTTCCTGCTCAACGAACAAACACATATCTGTTTAAAGCAACATCTCAGTGCATCACATCATGATATATATGAATCATTCAAGAAACACACACAAAGCCAACATTTAAATCTCAACAGAAAATGGAATTACTTTGTTTTGCAGTATGCCACCACACACATGATGCCAACAACTAGGAGAGCAATGCAGATGCCTGTTATTGTTAATATGCGTTTCTGATACAGCTCCTCAGCTTCTGGAAGAGAGGACAAAGGGTTTTTTTTTTTTTTTTTTTTTAACAACCCCACAATAACATCAAAAATAAGTTTTCTGTATTTAACATGTAGAATTTGTGCAAAATGAATTCATTTGCACAACTCTCACAATAAATATATATATGTATATATAAAAAATTAGTAGAGTTGGGAATGCATCTAGATGCAAACTGATCTCAGGATGCAGTTTTGATATGAATGATACTTAAAAGTGGGTTTGAAAATCATTGCTTCAACACCGCGTCAAACACATCCTCTGAAATGCATCCTATGAATTCCCAACAGATCAGGCAAAGTTGACACATTACTCACATATATACATTTGGGTTAATTATGCTGTTTATGGATCAAGACCTTGAGGGTTGTATTCAATAAGACCTCAAGTCTGTGAAATACTTGGTAGCATCCAGAGAACCGAAGCAGCAGCGATAGAAAATCTGACTGTTTTTCTTGGTCATACACTGCTTTGGCTTGGAAATGCTCCAGTTTTTCACAAAACACAAGGCTTTAGGAAACAGAACTAAAAGAGCAGCAGCACTTGGTCACAGGTTTTTGGCAGGCTTGTAAAATGATATTGTTGTATGCTACACATGATTCAAATCCTACATGGTGTTATAGAGCCATGTACTCTATAATACTAGAAATACTCTCTCTGTAGAGAATGTGTGACGCCCTGTGAGCAATTGCTGTTGCCAAAACTCAAAGTATTCTGGTTAACAATTTATTAGTTCAGTTTATTGGTAGTAAACATCCTCTGAAACAGGCACATGACACAACTGCCAGTACTACGTCTAGAAAAAATGCAGGTATTTTGTTTAAAAGGATAGAAGACTAATTGAAGGAACAAAAAAAAGAGAAAAGAGTAAAAGTTGCAGGATGAGATGGACTGAGGAAAGAATGAGGAGGAGATAAAAAATAAAGATGGGAGGAAGATGTTCAGCGTATCTTGTGCAACATGCAAAGATTGAAGGGATGCAGAGGAACAGAGCAAAGCAAAGACTGAAGGGATCTGCACATACAGCATAACCGCAGAGCAATTCATCGAATACTAGAGGGCTGTGAGAGAGTGTGTGTGTGTGTGTGTGTGTGTGTGTGTCCTGAACAGAACATGTCAGAGGTCTACATGAATAATTGAGAATCCTTTACTGCCATTCAGGCTGCGTGTGCTGATGCGCCCTGCGTATCAAACACTCACGCCCTATGCAGTGATGCAGCATTTAAGCTTTACAGCAATGGAAATGTTCACTATTCTGAAAGATTGAGATTTAAAAACCCTGTTTTTTTTGTTTTTTTTACTGTGGTGCAAAGAATTAACCTAATAATGCAATGTGGAGCGAAATCACATCTGTTATGGCTGTATGATCCCTTCAATAGCAAAAGGAAACTGGCTAAGAGTTGAAGGAAAAAGGCTCAAGCTACTAGTCCTACAAGTCTGCAAACTAGAAGGAAGGAACAATTCATACCCATAAATTCAATCCCATGATGTTCTGCCGAGGCAGAAAAGATGACAAAAAGAAAGAAAGTACAGTTGGTTGGAGATTTGAGTGATAATGTTGTAATGATCACCTAGCTAAGCAAATATTTAAACAACTGCAAAGCACTACATAACTAGAACCCACGCGCCTGAGCATCTTTCATCTTAACAATACATTGTCCAGCAATTCAAAGGCATGTATTCATCACTGTTTCCAATACATTTCATGGCTGCCTGTCATAAGTTAGTTATGAATTCAGTAAAATAGCATGCACATGCAAACATCACTGTGCTTGCATTGTGACACAGATCGGCCCTATTCTTAAAAACAGGCGCGAAACCCATGTTATTCCACCGCTAACACCACCACATGTCTTTCATGCTGTTAGGGACATGCATCTTTCACTCAAGTACAGTATTTAAACCATTGAGTGAGATGAAACCATAAGGCACATCAAAACCAAAAGCTTTCACTGTTTTCACAGCCATGCTATTCATACATGTTAAGATATACATACAGGCCCTACGTGTATGTTGTATCATCATCATGTATGAAAATAAACACTCACTGAACACCTTAGTAGGAACACCTGTACACCTGTTTATTCATGCAATTATCCAATCAGCCAATCACGTAGAGGCACGGACTCATGGAAACCATTCTCATGATCTTTTATTTTTATTTTATTTTTCAGCTGTCTCTGTGCCTGCGCCCAATGAAGCCCGTTAGTGGGAGTGGCACTCGACATGGATTTCTGTTGTTGTAGCTCATACACCTCAGGTTTTGATGTGTTTTGCATTCTCTGAAGCTCTCCTTTTTCACACCATGCTGTGTAAACTCTACAGTTACTAAAACTAGCCTGTCTAGCACCAAAAATGATGCCACAGTCAAAGGCACTGAGAGCACATTTTTCTTCCTTCTGATGATATGAACATTAACTGAAGCTCTTGATTTGTATCTTCATGTTTTTATGCATTGGTCAGCTGCCACCTGACTGGCTGCTTAGATAATTAGGCTACACAAATAAGCAGGTGTACAAAGTTACATAAAGTGCTTGGTGAATGGATTTAATTATTGAATTGAATTGTTTAGTGTCCATTATAGAAAGAGGTCAAAATCTCTTCACTGTTTTTTTAAAATGTCGCATTTGAGTCCCGGGATCATTTACCTTCGCATGAAGTCACTAGTTTAATCAAAATCTGCCTGAAGTTAAATGATAACTGCGCTCATTTCTTTCCCCCACTGAGAGCGACTGCTCAATGATTGAAGATCTGCTTCTGTGCCTAGGATTGTAAGTAAAGGTGCTAAGCTAAACTAGCTGTAGAAACAGCGGCAAATCACTGCTGATGCAGCAGATGCTCTTCCTCCGTGGCCTCCATCACACTTCCAGAGAATGCTTTAAAGTAGAAAAGCAAAGCTTTGGCAATATAAAAGGGAAGCCATATAATAATTGCCAACCCAAATTATAAACTGCTGTAGGTGCTGCACTCAACAAGAAAAGAGGGGCAGTTAATATTGATTTCAGCTTCTTAGCACCCACTAGTCCTAGTGCTCTGCTGGTGCTGGTCCAACACCAAATGTATCTTTGTGGAATATGGACATCATAACAGTCTGTTTCAATCCAGAAAACTCTTGGATTAGCTCAAGCACTAAAGGTGGAGGAACAAGTGTCAGTTCGGTGTTGCGCCCTGCAGTTTTTGCTTCTCATAGGAAAAGAATGTGACATAAAGATTATCTTCTTATCAGTGGTTCAGGTTCAGGCAAGTTTAAGACTCAGTGAAACAATAGTATATCTTATATCACTCAGCAGTAAAACACTGTGAAAAAAACAAAATCCTCTACTGTTCATTTTGGTCTCTGTAGGATCGGTGATAAACCTAGATTGCATAAATTGGCACACAACACTCCTGATTTCTGTTGAAAAGTAGACCCGGCCTTACTCCTTTTACAGCTCTGGGAAGGCTGTGGACATCTCTGATTAAATATAACAAAATCTTTAGTTCATCTCTTTTCAAATTGAATAGATGTTTCTATCCACTGCCTCCATATTCAGGTTAATATTCCAGCATAACAAAACTAGGTTAAAAAATGTTAAACATGCGAGGAGTAGGTATGGTAAAGGACGTACAACAGAACCCCAAAACAGCAGAGAAAACACCCTGATCTGTCTACCAGGAAAAACAAAAAAAGCAATAGGAAATAGCGTTGATTGAGCATGCTTCAATCCAAGCACAGACAGGAAAAGGAAATAGACGTACTGTAGAAGCTGGCCATTACGTAGTTTTGGCAGCGATCACCAGTAAACTCATTTGGGCACCTGAGAGGGAAACAAAAAAGTCATAGAGAGAAGAGAGAAGAGAGAGAGGAAGTGAGTGGATACCCAAAAGTTCTCCCCGTGCCCATGTGCATTTCTGGTGTTCTCTGCAAAATGTGTTACAAACATTGACAATGTTTGTTGAAACACACTCTTCCCAACTATTGGCCAAATCACAGTCCCAAAGTAACGGCTCGATTGGGTGAGTTTAATTTCCAAGCGATTGAGTCGTCCAAAAAACAAACAAACAAAAAAAACCCAAATCAATAAATCACATAACAGAAGGAGGATTCAACAAATCAGAATGCAGTATCATCACCATGCGAACAAAACTGCATCAGCAACTGGTCCAAATGTCCTCCAATGGGAATAGCACTAGCCTGTTTTGATGTTCGCTTCAAATGAGCAAGAGCAGCGATTAGTGGCTTAAAGTGGTTTATGCCACACACATTTCCACACCTGTCCACATCTAACGGAGGGGACAGATGGACAGTTATGAGTTATGGAGACTGTGATTAGGGAAATGGTAGGAGGAGAGACAAAAGCATAAAACACCAGCTATGCAGCATGCGCTTGGGGAGGTTCAGTGGCTGCACATACGTTCTTGGTTCGAGACTCTGACAGGTTCTGTGATTTCACAGCGGATCCCTGTGAATCCTGGAAGGCACCTGAGAAAGGGGGCGGGGTGGTGGGTGAGAGGGGATGAGCACAGCAAAAAACTGACACTAAACAAAGAACATAATGTCTAACAGCAAGCACGACAAATTAGATAGCAATTACATTAAAACATTTAGAAAATGAGGTTTGAGGTATAATTTGATGGACAAGGCTGCTTTTAAGGGAATAACTGCACTTCCTGGCCTGTGGTCATGTTTAAAGTTTAGGTGGGCATTAAAAGTGTAGTTGGATGCCAAGACCGGAGCTTTTTGGTAGGCCATCTGCTCTCTGATGACAGAGTCGGGTTTTCTAAAGCTCTGATAAAGGGAATCTAGTAGCGTGACTGGCACAGCCTCTGAGTCCTTCCAGCTGTGCCTATTACAGGGTCTTAACAGCTGGGACAGCTGAGTATCTTAGCAGAAAGAGAGACCGGGAGGACTAGGAAAGAAATAAGAAAGAAAATACAATGATTGACTGCTGAGAACAAATAAGGCCTGTAATATTATATACATTATAATAAGTCATGGAATTGCAACATGAATATTTAAGAGCAAAAGAGACAAACTTATTCTGATAATATTTTAAGATGGCTGGCTGCAGTGCCAACCACAGCATGTCTTTCTTTATACATCTTCTGATTCAGGGGTGAACTCCTGACGTGTGTGTGAGGCTATTGAGATCTCAGTGCTGTCTGATCCCTGGAGACTCAGGAAGCCAGCCTGCTTCCGCACAGTATAGACACACAGGCAGGGAGAGCGAGAGAGAGATGAAAATGAATGACAGAGACAGGCTTGCTTTTCTCTTTGCCCGCGTTGTCCTGCAGTGTTTGCAGAATCAAAAGACACACGGCATCAGTGATTTTCTGCTTAGTCACTGAAGTATTTAATATTAAATGCAGTCTCTCAGTAGACTAAAAGTCTTTTGTATTGGAAGGCCACAAGCCAAAGTGTCTCTTTGGCAATGCTAAGCCTCCCAGTCCTCGAGTCATCAGAGCTTTTTCTTAATGATGCTGATGGATCCACACTTGTACAGGTCACTGGAATTACAGAGTTTGTGAGAAGCTGAGACGACATTCTCAATACATCATGTCTCCACTGTACGTTTCAATAATATAAGTGCAATAGATCCATCAGAAATCCTATCTAGTGCTGAGATGGCCAATAACCTTTAACTTTTGTACAGTAAATAGATATATAGTGGCCACTGCCGATAACCTGTTACTTTTCTTTTTGTAATTCATTCCATCACCTGCACTTCACTCTACAGCAGGTCTTTCCCGTTCTTCCGGTCTATAGTCTTTACTCTCAGACACAGCATGGAAAGTTTCAATCCCTGGAATCTTCTTTCCTGCTTGGTGGGGCTTTTTTGGGGAAAACATGGGCCATGCCAGCACTTCCATGATTTGCATATGTCTATTTTTTACTACGCACTGAGCTGGATCTAAAAATGACATGTAAAGCATGGAAAGTCCTATCTGGCAATACTTTACATTAAAATCAGTAATTATGTACACATTATATTAATTATAATGATGATAACTATATCACTATAATGATATATTGTCTACAATTACATATCCCTATAATAACTGCATGTGAAAAACCGCATTCCAAATTATGTGACTAAAAATGTAATATGGAGTGGAACATTAGACTAGTTGGGTGTTGGTTAATGGTATGCTAAATGCATACAATTTTCCATTTTTTCACCTTACCTGCAGAGGTGTTTGGTGCTGTTGGGTGTGACGTTCACGGTTAAGCACTCGCCCCCGTTCACGCAGTAGCTCCTGTCTTCTTCTTTGCAACGCATCATATGACTAGACGTCTTGGCTGACGCTGTGGTGCTGATGGGCGCTAAAGTAAGAAAAAGAAAGAACAACTTAGTGCTCAGAGAATATAGACACTGAGTAAGACGCCTTTTTTTTTTTTTTTGCTTAATTCAGTGCTAGGGTCAGGGATGGCCGGTCCAATATGTGCTGGTGTTGGAAATGGAGGCCATGATGTCCTACTGAACACAGCACTCGTTGTGATACCAGATCCTCTACAAGGACGTTGCAGAAAATGACACCCTCATTGTGTTTGGTCCTGGTGTCCTTCATTGTTGCCAAATAGATTGCTGAATATTAGAGAAATATGAGAGGACAAGGACTGCACTGACAAGGCTTTTTGGTTTATTGATGCGGTTCCAATCAATGCACAGTGCTTACCTTCAATTCCAAAGATCCCTGCCTTGAATATTATATTAGCAAAATGTTCCAGGAGGAGAAACTAGACACTCTTAAACAGGCAAGCACTTTTTTTAAACGATTGAATGACTGGACTCATACACTGCAAAAAAAAAAAAAAAAATATCATGCTGGTCTAAAACCAAGTTTAAAAATAGTAAAATTAACCTCTCTTCTCAAAATTCCAAGATTGGAAGTACAAATAACAAACCAAAAGCAAAAATAATGTTGCACAATACATACTGAAGCATGCTGACATCCAAAGCTGCCAGACTGGCTCGGACATGCCAACACAAGAAAATTAAGCGTACCAAGACATTAACTGAGGAAAAACCTCTGTAAGAAGACAAAAGCTGTATAAAACTTTAAAAGAGCAGAGGTTACCTGGAACGCTTTGGTTGGATCTGGACAATTGGAGACGCATTGCTTCTTTTCTGGTCGCTGCTACCCAGTAGAGATAAATAGTCCTGAGCAAAGCCTACCCGATACTGTCCCGTACCAGTGTGGAAGCTCAACGCTCAACATTTTTAAACAAGCCCTTCCTGCTCCTGCTCTCTACCTCCCTCCCACGTCACACCTGGCACAGGCACGCTCACGTGGCTGCAATGCAGCTGTGCGCAAGCAGAGACGTCATGGATCCATGCCCAAATAAAGGAGTTTGTATCTCGGCCAAAAAAAGGACAAATATTTATGCATAGAGCAATGAAGCAGGATGTCTGGCCCACTTCCTGTCACCATATTCATATGAGCTTAAATGATCGAGGTTAGTTACCGTGCCATGGCACGGCCTTGATCAGATGCTGATCTGTCCACTGCCAGCCCCTCGATCATCGACTGTGTGACTTCACATAGCGATCAATTAAGGTTTATGACCGGTTTTATTCCAGCAGGAACTTTGCAAGAGAACATCAATATCCTTTCTAACTGGCATTTACATCAAACAAAGCCATTATTTCAAAATACTAATGTGTGCTTGATTAGAAAAGTCAGCGGACTAAATGTCCAGAACAGATACTGCAACATCATGTCTCCTTCCTGAGAGACAATTGAGTTAGCTTAGAGATTACAAAAGAGATGCCAGAGTGAAATCATAGGTCAGGGACCCTGTCAGGTAACCACCGAGGTGGTGGACATCACCATTGAGTTAAATGCAATTCAGCCTCTATGATCCATACCCCTGTTGTTCTAGACAACCTATACTGGTTAAATAATTGACAGTGCAACAGATCGCTTTTGTCTCACTAATCTGATTATTGTGCTTCTCCCCCATTAAACCTACAAGATCAGAAATCTGAGGCTGCCACAGATCATCAGTCAAGCACCAACAGCTTTCTTTGGCTCCAGAGGGGGAAAAAGGACTCAAAATAGATTAGCATATGTCTAAATCTCAAAAACAACACATAAAAAGAAGAGCAAACAATGAGATGGGTTACCAGCACCAGAGAGGTAAAGGGTGGAGTGACAAGCAATGGAGTTAAAGTAAAAAAGTCTGAAACAAAGACTATTCAGTTAATGCTATGCTTTTGGCAACTTGTCTCTCAACTGATAGACACTTAAACAAAGTAAAACTGCCACCACGCCAGCAGGGGATGTGGGGTCTTTTCAAGGTGAGGGACAGAGCATCCAAACCATTCAGTTCACATCTGAATGTGCTTCAATGTGCTCAAAGCAGGACTGCCTACTTTTAAGATGCCACAGTTTAATATGAATGATGAAAAAACGAAGAAAAAAAAATTCCACTGTTCTGAAAAAACAAAGTTCAGCTTTCTAAGCACCAAAAAACTTACAGCCAATAAAGTAGCAGATGAACATAATTCCTCCTGATTTAGTTGCTGCTTGTAAGGTGCAAGCTTGAGGTCACACCTAAAAGCGGGCATTCAGGTTTTGGGTTTCAGTGCAGCAGGGTTTTTTTTTTCTTCAGATAAAGGCTGCTGGTTTGATCAGTTTGGGGACGTTTGATTTTTTTCACTGGTGGAAAGAAACCTAAGCTGACGAGGCTATACAGACTGCAATGTTGCAACACTAGCTTCCTCCTCCTCCTCCTCCTCTGCTGCATTCACTGGGACAGCAGTTTTACTGCAGTTAATATGAACAGCCCAGTCTGAGAGCTCTAAAGGGCAGAGGCAGTGCTGCGGTATGTTGGTGAAGCCCAAACCTCACTGGAGCTCCATGAGAGAAGCAGTAATGTGTGATACATGTACATCTTTGGATGTCACTCACAAATAACCAGTTATTCTATTCACAGCCATCCACACTGTGCCCAGAGTGATGAATTATACATCACTTGTCTTCTTTAAGAGGCGCTTCTGCTGTCTTCCAGTACATCAAGACATAAGAAAATATCTGTTTCATATTTTTGCACTTTATCGAGCCGACATCTGGTGCTAAGCTGATCTGAGATGTCCCCTAAAGGTGGGTCAGATGTTGGGGCTGATGGAGCAGGTCCTCAGGTGCTACACCACAGACATGCCATCACTGCCACTGCTACAGCCAGACAGGACCATCTGATGATTAATTATACAAAGTCAGCCAGTGCCTGCAGGAGGAGGCACAGCATCTGTTTGTATGTGAAGCCATGGTGACTCTGTATGCACTCAGTTTGTAATCCAATGCAAGAGCCAGATGGGAAAGGTGTGCTTCCCACACCTCTTGAGCAACAGAGAAACCAGCTCCAAGCTGTAGTTTGTGTGGGCACTGTTCAGACAAAAGGTGGATTTGTGTTCAAAGCCTAATAAGGAAATAACTTCCTGTGAAAACTTCCTCTGAATGGTTTTTGATCTACCATTTCATTTGCGCATGTTGTTTCTCTCCTGATCTCAGGCCAATCAAAATATAGTTGCATGAAGTGGTTTGTCAGAAAGGTTTTTTCACAGGATAAAAAATGCTATTTAAATTATTTACATCCAGCAGCTACACTAAACAAGTTTTAATCCTTTCACCTGTTGGGACTGGTTAGGGTCTGGTTAGCTTTAGGAGGACTCATCATAATCTAATCTTTGTCATGAATATGTCATGAAGTGCAAAAAGCACATTTTATTTATTTTAATTATTATTTTATAGTAGAAGGAAACTGACCCCAGTTACATGCTTGTATGATCAGTAACATGACCAGGGAAACTGCAGGCTATAGGCTCTAGCCAGAAAGGGGGCAAGCACAGGAATCTCCAACTTTAATCATTTTAGTCATATATCTGCTCATTAGTTTCTCTATTGCCATGGACACAGAACTCAATCAGCAGCTGAGCTCATCCACATCACAGATGAGAATATGAAAATATAATATCAATATTATGATCAAGTCTGTCACAATACCACTTTCTAAGATATTGTGGATTAAATCTTACATATTTAAAAAATAATTAACATATATAATAATAATAATAATAATAATAGCTTGTTAGCAACCAATACTGTACATCATAGCACATTGTGTACAACTGCACTAAATAATCGTAATAAAATATTTTGTCACATCTCCCACCTACATTACTAAGCCTACTAATCAGCAAATCAGCACAAACTACAGTGCTGTGAAAAGGTTATTAAGCCATTTCTAAGGCTTTGGGACTCCAGCAAACCACGGTCAGAGCCATTATCCACAAATGGAGAAAACTTGAAACAGTGGTGTACCTTCCCAGGAGTGGCCGGCCTACCAAAATTACTCCAAGAGTGCAACGACGACAGCAACATCTAAAGAACTGCAGGCCTCACTTGCCTCAGTTAAGGTCAGTGTTCATGATTCAACAATAAGAAAGAGACTAGGCATCCATGGGAAAGTTCCAAAGCAAAAGCCACTGCTGACCAAAAAGAACACAAAGGCTCGTCTCACACTTGCCAAAAAATATCTTGATTATCCCCAAGACTTTTGGGCAAATATTCTGTGGACTGATGAGACAAAAGTTGAACTTTTTGGAAGGTGTGTGTCCCGTTACATCTGGCGTAAAACCAGCACAGCATTTCATAAAAAGATCATCATACCAACAAGTCAATCATGGTGGTGGTAGTGTGATGGTCTGGGGCTGCTCTGCAGCTTCAGGACCTGGACGACTTGCCATAATTGATGGAACATTGAATTCTGCACTCTATCAGTAAATCCTGAAGAAGAATGTCTGGCTGTCAGTTTATGACCTTAAGCTCAAGCGCACTTGAGTTATGCAGCAGGACAATGATCCTAAACACACCAGCAAGTCCACCTCTGAATGGCTCAAGAAAAACAAAATGAAGGTTTTGGAGTGGTCAAGTCAAAGTCCTTAATTAAATCTAATCATGCACGCTGTGGCATGACCCTAAACAGTCCACCCTCCAATGTGGCTGAATTAAAACAATTCTGCGAAGAAGAGTGGGCCAAAATTCCTCCACAGCGACGTGAAAGACTCATGGCCAGTTATGGCAAACGCTTGATTGCAGTTATTGCTGCAAAGGGTGACAACCAGTTATTAAATGTAGGGGCAATTACTTTTTCACGTAGTGCCAGGCAGGTTTGGACAGCTTTTTTTCCCTTAATAAATGAAATCATCATTTAAAAACTGCATTTTCTATTTACTTGCATTATCTTTGTGTAATATTAAAATTTGTTTGATGATCTGAATCTTTAAAAAAGTGTGACAAATCTGCAAAAAAAATTAATAAAAATAAAAAAAAAAAACAGGAAGGGGGCAAAAACCTTTTCACAGCACTGTACATTTAAAATATATACAGTCTGAGTGTGACTGATGTGCTGGAGCCTACAGGGCCAGCTCTTTCCCAACAATCTGCTGTCAGTGCAGAACCAGGCTGCTCTCTCCATTGCTGCTCTGTGCTGCCTTACTGGCTCTCCTTCCTGATTTGCAGTCATCTATCATAAGGAGGTACAACTGACAGTATGTGCCTGAGGTGTATTTTCTAGTGAAGTCTGTGTCCTTGATTCCTGTGAATGATGTACAAGTGAGAAAGCAGACATGCCAACCTCCTAAGTTTTTCCCACACTGAGGAATTTGCTGTGTAACGGCAGCAGGACAGACCTGCAATGCAGTCAGCTGTATAATTATAGCCTGGTAAGTTACACAGAGGTGTAGCTGTAAGTGTTTTGTCATTTTACAAAGATGTCTCTTTAAAAAAGAACCTTTGAAGGTTTAAATTAAATTGGGCATAGTTAAGAATCTAGCATTTGATGTTTATTGATTAGCTTCCTGGCAACTGATGCAAGCAGACAACTATGCACCACACCAAGAATCAAAGTAGTCTACATAGACAAAAAAGAAGATCCATTAATGGAAAAAAAAATCACTAATGCTTTGGTACAGGGTGATCCATGCTGCCACCGCACCAGTATCTCTGTCTCGATCTCTCTTCCTCTACATGCCACTCGAGTTTCCACTGCAGCTCCTGCACCCCAGATTAAGTACTAGGAGAAATCAATGTGAGGAAGCTAATTTGAGGTGCAGGGAACTGTGCAGTCTCCATGAGGTGAGGCTGAAAGGATTAGGTGAAGGAGAAACCCAAATACCCCGGGTAGCTTCTTCTGCTGATTCACATTCTCATGAGTCAGCTTGTGCAGACATTCTTGTTCACCTATGGGATTGAAAATGAGGTAGCTCCATGCAGGAGGTGTGCAGCACAGGCTCAGATTTCTTATACCTGTTATCACTCCCATTCCATATATATATATATATATATATATCTATCTATCTATCTATCTATCTATCTATCTATCTATATATATATATATATATCTATCTATCTATCTATCTATCTATCTATCTATCTATCTATCTATCTATCTATCTATCTATCTATCTATCTATCTATCTATCTATCTATCTATCTATCTATCTGAATATAACGCAGTAAGGTAATCTCTCTCACACATTATCTAAGAATGCAAGAGATGTTTAACCAAACACACTGAATTCTCAACAATCATTCACATTTACCCAATATAGCAGACACCCTTACCCAGACTTACATTTTATCTCATTTTTTTATACAACTAAGCAAAACGCAAGAAAAGTATGAAATTGAGGAAAGCTTAGTTCAGCCCCAGTGAGAGTAAATGTTTGGGGTGAGCTGCACAGCAGCGCCATGTTAGTGGAGGCCAGTATTCACCAGGGACAGGAGGTCTCTGAAATTTCCTTTACAGCACATAGTACTCACAGACGATATCAGACAGACTGAGAGGTATACTGGGCATATCATGTCATGCAATTTAGGAAGGTGTTAAAGCAAAATTAGTTTAGGGCTGGAATGAATACAGAAGGTCGGTATCATCTCATGATAATACAGAAGAGCATTATTGGATAATACATCCTATACTTAGGATGACACAGCACAAAAATACGGAAACAGACGCAGGGCTTCAAGCTTCATGACCAGAGATACAATCAGCGTATTACACATGCAGTGACCTGAAGCTGAGTCATGCGTCAGTGTTAACCACACTGACCAATTCCTATTAGTCCAAATATTTGTCTAACAAATGAAATATATTTCATATGACTTGACTTTACTTATAAGAGGTCATGACATTTATTTATATTTGCATATGCAAATGCAGTAGGCCAGAAACATAATAAAGGCTTACCTACAGTCTAATGCAGTTATGCCACACTGTTACTGTGAACAGGTAGCTAATTTTAGCGCATTTCTATAGGCTGAAATGATCACACAGATGTGTAGAAATATCCAGGGCAAATATGACTGCTGTGTTTGCTATGTGAACGTTTGTAGTGTGGGTTATATAACACAACGTCATTTCCAGAATATTTCTGAGTGCCTCTGTAATGAGCTGCGGGGTAAGAAACTAGCAATGAATGTGCTACAGAGGAGACGAGCTGCTCTGTGTGTGTGTTTGTGTGTGTGTCCATGAGACCGAGAGATAAGCTCTGTTAAGGACTTGAGGCAAATTACCACACCAGCATTCCTGTAATAACCAATCCCAGGAAAAGCACGAGCTCCTCACTGATAACTGGCATCATTCGTCTCACCTCCGTCTGGCACTTTATCAAGTGCTTTTTCCGGCAAAAACGTTCATACAGACACATCAAATAAATATTTAAAGTGTTATTTCCATCACATTTATACAAATCAAATAATAAAACAATCAATAATGCAATAGCAGGTTGCAAAACTCTGCGTACAGTATGACTAATCACTCTTCCACTCTTTCACTAAAAAGTGAGCAATACGAGTCCCATATTCGTCATCTACCACTACTCATAAGATTAGATCCTTATTAAATAACAATCAGATCTGATCAGATGGATAATGCGCTGTTTGGACTTGGCAAAGACTGAGTTTACTTTCAAATGAGGCAGAGAGTTTCAAAGAATAATGGAAATGTGAATGTAATGCCCACACACTCTTCCAGCAGTTCATGGGCCATAAAGAAGCGACACATCATGGCCATTTCTCATTCTCTTCTAAATCAAAGTCATTTTTCAAATAGTCAGATGCTTCTGTATCATTTTACATTCTACAAGTATTAAAAAGTTCATCAAATTATGTGCAACATTAGAGCTGCGTGAATCAGCAGCATTTATACCACAGCGCTGCTGAACGCTCAAAATTGGCTGGTCAGAATTTGTTCATTTTCTACATCGGCATCTCCGATAGTACGGGTAGCGATGGTCAACATGTTAAAATCTTGGGTAATTGTTAAATAAATAAAACTCATCTTAGAAAATTTCATTGTTGAAAGGAGTCTCCAGTGTCAGTGCAACAATCAGAGGAAGAGCTGTAGCTTTTCTTGATATGGGAAGGGATGGAGGGCTTTACAGGTTTCTCTGTAAGATGACAAGCTGAGGTTTTCTGACTTCACATCAAAAGAGAGGAAAGAAAATGAGGCTGCTTATGGAATGACCAGGAACCAAACAGGACATTAAACATAACTAAAAAAGTATGACATTTCATCTTTTATTAATTCTTTGATTTAATTATTAGCCAACTGTGACAATTAAATAAAATGTTCTGTGGCATGTTATTATTGGAAAAATAATCAACTTCAGGGTGGTAACAGTAATGGCCCTTTGTGTCAGGTGGCACCGCACCCTATCATAATTAATTCATCATCAAGAGCAATTTAGCAATCTAAATTATTAAATCCAATTGTGATACGGAGAACAGAGTTATAGAGCCCCAGATGATGAAGCTAGCTTATATACTCAGGACACAGGCCATCAAAAATCTTTGATTTACCTTCTACCCTACCCAGAGGAGGAAATCAGGCCATAAAGTTAAGGGCTGGAATGAGGTAAGCAGGAAGCAGGTAAGCCACATTTTGGGCTTTTCCATTTTTACATATTGTAACACTTGCATATTGAACAGGTCTGTACAGGGATATTGAAGGAGTCACGTCAGAGCTTCTTATAGAAGATGGCATGTGCATGAATCACAGACAGACAGCGAGAGTGGGTGGACTGTGCTGCACATCCTGAATTAACCTTCACTTTATGTCCTCTTTTACACAATGACCGTAAACATGCTGCTCTGCTGTAGTCGCCCATTACAGAGAAATGTGTTGCGGTGAAACCACGGGATGTACGGATCTGATTTGTAGGACATATCAGAGGAACACTGAGGTGATCAGTGTTATTGTGGCATGTTACTATACCACGGTATGCTGTCGTTAGCACTGCAGGAGAAGGGGAGGTGTGGTGCACAAAAGAGTGACAGACCCCGCAAGGTGTGGCACATGGAGAGGCGTGGGGAGAGAAAGACGAGAGATGGGGGTGTTTAGAAGGACAAAGACTAAAAGGGAAGTGGATGAGGAAACCAGAAAATGTACTAATACTGGGGGGAAAAAAGCAGTGGCCCAGAGAATGAAAAGAAGGACAGAAAGAAGGGTGAAGAGTGAAATTAAGGGAGCGAGCAAGAAAGACTGCATTGAAGCAGTTTCTGTAATCTTCCACTGCAGCACTGCAATCCCTGCTAGTGTTCCTCTGCAGGCTGGCTGTGCCTGTGCATACCTATTGCCATTGAAACAGCCTCCTTTACTGTGAATGATGCAGCACATCCATTCTCATTGATATTTGATCACCTCCTTTCTCAGGACGTACTTTTTTTCTAGCGTCCAGAGGTTTTCCACACTGCAGAGGGAGGATGCTCCGTGATGCGCCAGAAGCCATGACAATGAGGTGGGGAGAAAAACTAAAACACTTTCTTTTTAGTGAGAGATTAAAGCAAAAGACCTGACATCACAGCACTGGCTAGGGTCTAAAATATTTTAATATGGCGTAGCATCAAAAAAAATGGCACATATTGCTGTTCTGCGTCACAATAAAAGAACAGAAAAGCACAATCCTTATAGTTTCGACCTCCACTGAGAAGGGGAACAAAAGGGAGCGTTAAAAGGCGTAGACCTGTTTCAAGGTGGGTCTTAGCCGTTGTGGCACATGCTGCAGCATCCAATACAACCTGTTACAAGTCATTTAACGATCTAGTCTGGAGATGGCAGACAGCCACATGCTTTACACAGCGTCACACCCAATTACACTTACACAGCGCTAGTACACGTCATCTCATTCATTCCTTTTACTAACTCAGACATCGGGATTAGCTTCCAGTCACGAGTACAACACTGAATGAATGAATGCTAGATGTACTGTATACTACAGTGTAAGAAGCTACTAATAATAAAATGCTGGATTAAGCGGTTATTGCAGATGCATCACAATATTAAGAGAGCACTAACAGAGGAAACATGCTGATGCGGTACATCTCGTCTCTGATGACCTTGCACTGTAACACAAGACCGACGTGCATTCAGACAATATTCTTGTGGTGCATAGGCTCCAGGGGGAACTGGTTTTCTGGAATAGTATCATATAATCAATCATATACCAGTGTCCTGTTAAAGTAGTTGGATTCCCCTTTAAACAAGGTTAAAAGGATACATATTTATATAATTTTTGTTATAAATCTACAATAATGTAAATATTCTCAATT
Organism: Hemibagrus wyckioides; assembly: GCF_019097595.1. Lineage (NCBI taxonomy): Eukaryota > Metazoa > Chordata > Actinopteri > Siluriformes > Bagridae > Hemibagrus > Hemibagrus wyckioides. The sequence goes on from NC_080725.1 coordinate 1,031,227, forward strand.
GCTGCCAATTTTGAAATTGAATTAAGCTTCAGATTGTCCTAGATTATTATGCGCTGATTGCATCTCTATACCTTTCTGTTGCTTATTTATAGTGAGCAGACACTGCGTTTTTAACGCTTCAAACCCATTTTGCCGTGGAAGGAAAAAGGGATATCTGAATCTTGCTGCTAACAAGGCAAGTGGACCTCCGTGTCTAACGCGAGACAGATGGGAGCACAGCACATCATTAGGTAATGGACTTTATCTGACAAATAGCGTGGATGCTCGTTCATCATCAATTTAAATGTATCCTGCTCACCTCAGCTTCACGGTCAAAGTGGTGGAGTTTTCATTAGGGAAGGATTCAGAGAGACGTGACCGTCTGCACGCTGAGTCACTGGGGCAGAACGGAAGATCAAACGCGAGGAGCCATTAGCGTAATCCTTTCTGAATGGCACAGATCTAACGGCATCTACTTTTAGCCTTTTCCCATAAGTGTGATGAATCCACTGAAGCCTCCTGCCCTTGTCTAGGGCTTCTTCACCAACACACCTGCCTCAGTGACATCCACACATACGGTTCCTAGTTAAAAGTACTAAAAGAGTGGCTCCATGGACACTGTTTGATCGAAGAAACAGAAACTACTCAAGCAGTTCAATATGAAATATATTGCTTCTCTGTTCAAATACATGTGGTGCATGTTTCAGTTGTGACTGAGTGGGGTGAGAGATGGGGGTGGCTAGATGAGATGAGCAGCCATGTCAATGCAAAAGGTGGGTCTATAAGGGCAATAAAGCCAGCTTAAGCACATGCCACAGTAAAAAAGAGCAAGAAAGAGCATGAGAGTGAGAGAGAGACAGAGAGAGAGAGAGACAGTGTGAGCATGCTTTATATCAACAGAGTACATAGCATGTGACTGTTGGTCCTTTGTCTACCAACATCCATCCATCCATCCATCCATATATAAATAAATTCAGACATTGTATTTCTTTGCTACTCAAATATTTCACTAACCACGCAACTGGGTGCTACTGTGCATTTACTCCTCTACACTCTGCACATGCACTTTATTAATTAATTCCAGTCTCTTCCTGCATGACTGATGCAAGAAATCCACCATAACTGGACCAAGTTTGGCAAATTACTGAATAAAAATTAGTAAAGTCAGCTTACTTCACAAATTAAATACCATTTCGCCACAAACGACAAAAAAAAAAATCAAACCATAAAAAGCAAAGAAATCTGTGGACAGTGGCTCTGAACCACCAATACTCATTTGCTAAGTGTGTGACATGACCTCTTTGTGAACCTTATTATCTCAGAACAAGGGCTGACAATAGGGAAAATTAGGAGGTAGGCCCTGGGAAAATATAGCTTTTATATCATGAGGAACATCAGACCAATAAGCTTGTGTTTATTTTATTTTTTTAATGATGCAATAAGCATGCAAGATGCAAAATAATAATTGACGAGAGTAGATGGTGAGACAGACTTGGGTAATCAATAATTCCTTTTGCACAGCAGTCATGTATACATTATTAAATAAGAGCATAGACCTTTACAGTTAAATAACTATCTATGCTGCGAGATAGGAACCTACATGATTGCCATTACAGGCAGTGAAAGTACTTTCAGTTCTGCAATAAATATTTTAAATGTGGTTTTTCATCATCCATTTCCATAGAGGAGATGATAAACCCTTAAATTATATAATACTGAAAAAAATAAAATGATTTCTATTGGCACTATATATGACACTATTCTATAGTTCCAGGAATCATTTTATTTTATTTTTTTCAGTATTATTTATATATATATATATTATATGTATATATATATATATATATATATATATATATATATATATATATATATATGTATATATATATAGACTGTGTTAGATTTACTAAAATTGTACATCCTGACATTACACCACTGACAGAAAATTACTAACATTGAGCTACAAAGAACCGAAGCCACACTTATGACATAACAGTAATCTTACACTCCTTCAACTGCAAATTAAGGCCTCACGCTGTAATTACACTTCTCTATGACGCACAGGAAAAGACAACTATTGTGTTCCTGCTTTGTTTGCTGGGGAAGCCAGATGTAATTCCCTTGGAAAAAATTGGCCAGTGCGAAGAGATAAAACAGTAGTACAAATCTGTTTCCGTGTCACAGTGAAATGAGTGTGATACAGCCTTGTAGAGGACTACAATATGCTCTGTAAGAGACAGATATTTTGAGATAAGTGTTTGGACAGGTGTTGCCTGAAGACAGCTAAAGTACAGGTGCAGTGGAGGCTGAAAAAATATCTGACAAATTAGGTTAAACTGGGCTTGATTCTAATCTACAAGATATTATATCATGCTTGAAACGGACAAATACAAGATCGAATGTTGCACAGACAAGCTTTTATTACATTACTGTGTTTAGATGAATATGGGGTATTAGGAATAGAAATAGATTAATATGCATGATAATGTTGAGTATACTGATGCTAGCTCACCAATATGTACATTTATTTAGTTCTTCTATTTACATGTCACTTACACAAATATAAAGCAAGGTTATTGATAGTATTGATTGTATATCGATATATTTGCTTTTGCATGATGTTTCCGTTCAAGTCTTTCATCTCGTCCAACTAGTCAGCGGGTGTCCGGTAGGGTCACAATCATCACTATCGCTTTCATTGGGCTTCCTGCTGGAGCAGCTGACCTGCTCTCTGCATTTATTGATTTAGAGTGAGATTACCAACAAAAACGCATTTCCATTTCAGTCCTGGACAATTGATCATCCTGCTCAAAAAGGGAAGGGCTTTTAGTGTTCCATCGGCCATGATCTAGGTAATACATGCTATATACTGCTAAATAGACCGATAGATATGTCTAACTAAATGCAGGTTTAAATTTACTGTCATAGACTGGACCACAGTTCAATACAATAGAAACATACATGTTACTAAGGGGTTAGTTACATAATAGAAATTTAAGTGATTTTTTTTGTCCTGCCAGTGGCGTTATATACAAATTTGATAAACCTAAGAGACTTCGTATCTCTCAACAATGACTTCTCACTATGCCTAGTATATGAATAATACTTCCTTTCTAGATCAAAACCTTGCCCTAAGGTCATTTTGTTGTGCAGGTTTTCATCACTACCTTGTCTCACCTCCCTGTCCCTCTGTTTCTATCTATGTCAGGACAGTGGGTCAACCTCATACCACCAAACACTGTTAAATACATATATAGATATGGATAAAAGGTATAGAGTCTGGCTGCCCTCCAACAGTTATAATTCTTACAGCTTTCAAAGTCATGGTGGAGAGTAGTTAGGCAGGAAGATAGCATTACTGGGGATAGTCTTTCTGTGTGGCTGAGCGATGGATGGGAATCGATTAGATCCTCTGCAGACTGACCTTGAAATGGACCAGAGCACCCAAAGGAGGAAGTCTCCTCACACCACAGCATCTGAATTAGAGGAAACGGCATTGCCTCTGCCTGTTAAAGAGCTACAAATGAATCAGCCAAGCTGGAAGCTTTTCACTCTCACTAAAAGGATGTTAGTCGCATGTTTTTTATAGCTGCTGTTACGGAGAAAAGTAATTCATGTGGTAGAACAGCAGGTAATCTTGTTTAGGATAAAGAGTGGTAACTGTCAGCTGTGGATAAAAAGAGGAGTGTATATTACACCCAGTCATGTGTAAAGTTGTCCATTCTTTTGAGGCTTTGTCACAACTGTTTGTAGCATACCTGACAAGACATAACACGCCTACTCTCAGGTAGAGTAAAACAAGCAACAGGCATTTCCTCTCAATTCAGTTTCCCTGACATGACTGGTTTAGTAAGACAATAAAAAAAACAAAAACAAATCCAAATGACTGAAATCACCTGAGAGCGCTTATAAGAGGACAGTCAATGAGCTGTAAAAATACTGTCCATGTCAAATATTGACATTCATAAAAAAATATATGCAGCAATGTTTTAGCATGAAACTAAGCAGTTGAGATTTTTCAGTAATTGCCAATTAAAGCACACCATTTTGTAAAAAATTTAATTAACAAGGCAGAAAATCACTACAGACACTGACATTCACAGGAACAATTTCCATCCTATCCATAACAGCAGAATGAAATGAAAAGTTTTAATCATATGAGTCATCAGTGATGCACTAAGCAGACACCATGAGTACTTACATGTTTTAGTAACTATGTTGTTAGATTCACGTTGACTTGGTGTGTTGTTCCTGCCAGGTTCTGATGTAGTTCTGGGGGTTGGCTGAGAGGCCGGGTTTAAGCGGGTAGTCACTTTCGAGGTGGGCATAGAGCGGGTCACCTTGGGCGAGGCAGGTGCAAGAGGAGCTGCTGTAGAATCATCCTCTACAAACACCTCAGGGTGTGCAGGGATTTTAGTAGTGGCGGCTGGGACAGGGGCTTGAGATGAGGTGGGGCGTGAAAATGACACAGGTAGTCCCATTGTGGGATCTGCATCAATAATGATAGGGTCCTGACCAATAGGTTTGGGATCCAGGTGAGTTGGGGGTTCATACTCAAAGATTTTGTCCACAAAGACCCACTTTAGGCCAGCAGTGCAAAGTGCTAAGCTCAGCAAACATGCCAAGATGGGCAGGATGCAGATCTTCTCTGAACGCACACAGTTACGCACTTGTTCCAGCTCCATACAGACACAGCAGGAAGCAGCTGTCAACCCTAGGCATCCCAGCAGCCCTTGGTTCTCTCTATTCTCATCAACTACTACCTCTTCTTCCTCTTCAAGCTTCTCTTCCTCCAGCTTAACTTCTTCAAGAGCCTCTTCGGGACATGCTTCAGAAAGGTCTTCGGAGGAAGGATCCACAGCAGACGTGGAGTTCTCAGGTGCACCGAGTCTGTCAGAGGAATCCTCCACTCCAGCAGCCTCCATCACTATTAGTTATTCTCTTTTTTCCTTCTTGCCCCGTTGTTCTCCTCGTCTCATTTAAAGGTCACTCCCCAAAAAACCGTCTCCTAGCTTAGAGTCTTACACATGAGGATTAGTGCTGGCGCTTTCAGCATCGCACATCGTGGCTCATAAAGTGTGTTGTCCATTATCGGATCATGCAGGAGGGGGAAGGGAATGAGAGAGCAGAGACAGTCTTCAGTGGCAACAGAATAACCTTGTTAGCATCCGGGAAGTGGCTCCGACTTCCGTTGCAGCAAGGACTCCTTTCTTTCCTGGCTTCACTCTCATGGCATCCTCTCACTTGGTAACTTGTGTTAAAACGCGAACAACACACAGTCTATAAATATTGGTGGTCTCAGGAGGCAGACGCACTGGGCAGCCTGGGGTGGATCCCTCTCTCGGGTCTCTAGTGCAGCGTGGCTTAGTAAGCTCGAACAGGAGGACAGCGAGCACCTGAGGACAGAAAAGGGGTGCAGTGGTTGTGCTGGAGCTCAGCCAACAGGGGAGCCTCCTTATCATGCTCTAGTAGTAGGTACCGAGAGATGTTGAATCATCCAGGAAATGCAGGTGCCCATCTTCTCCATGTGCTGGCACCGGGGATAAGAGAAGGAACTGATTGTTAGAACAGCGCACACCTCGCTACGCAACATAGAAGGATGGACGAGTGAGGACTGCGCACGCCTCTTCTCTCGCTCTTGCCCCTCCTCTTCTTCTTCTCTCACTCATGCACACATGGGCATTCTTTCTCCCTCTTACCTCCTTTCTCTGTCTCTCTCATGCCGTCTCTGCCTCACTCTCTGTGGTACATCCCCTCTCCAGCCGCTCCCACTCTGCACTCTGAATATAACATGTTCAGCCGAGCTAGGCAAGTCTGCACTTGATCCAATTACAGAGAATGCAACGAATCAAAGGCAAGCAAGTCAGATGGTCCCAGCCCAGCTCTCTCTACCTCTCTCTCTCTCACACACACATACACACAGACACACACACTTCTCCTCCTCCTCTATGTAGACCATTGATTATGCTAATTTGAAAGGAGCGTTTTTATGAGCGGAAAAAGCTCTACCAGTGACAGACATGTGATATTACTCACGGGACTGCAGCTATTGTTTTATTAAATACTACCTTTTAGTGGCCACTATTCAAGAGAACAAGAAAATATGAATGAAAACATTTTTCTAACCTACTTGAAAATTAAATACATTGATTTGTACAAATAAACTAACACATCTGCTTGTATTTCCTTTCCTTTCAGAGTTTCCTCCTTTTTCACTCTGTAATCACATTTATCTTACCTACAATGTACTGTTGACTCAGGGGACTGGGGGAGGGTTACAGCGACACTGTATATAAAATAAAGGACAGACTTTCAGTCACTCCTGAGTTCGTTAGCCATGTTAGTGTGTAATCAATAGCTTTTTCTCAGCCACAACTGCCAGTTCAAGCAGCAGACTTTAATTAACAGGCAAAGTCATTTTTTAAATATATTTAATATAATTAATTAGTTAACAGGCAATGAAGAAACAATGGCTTTAGTGCTGTCTCCAGTTTTATCATCATGTTATATGACTGCATAGTGAGACACTTAAGATATTTAATTAATACACAGCACTAAATCACTGATGTTAATTGCATGGCATAGTGTGGTATCAGTATGTACACTTACAAGTTACATATTCTTCATTACTTACTTACATATTCTTCACACACTGGACATCTGCTTATTAGATCAATCTGTCTACTCATGTCCTGGACACAGTCAGTGCTTGTACATTTATTTAGTACGTTATCCAACCTATGAGGTGTGTAATGCAACATCACTGTCTGTATCTGTTTAGTGCTCCAAATACCCCTGTGTGTAGCCACCTGAGGTGGGTTTTTACAAGCCTGTCACAGTATGACAATATGCTACTACATATTGTCTGGGATTGTCAGCCTCATAATCCCTTGCTCACATGCAATGAGTGAGACAGAAAACAGGTGTTAAGCTCTTCCAATTCCTGGGTCTAATAGGCGTGGACACAAAACAAACCAACAATACAAATCAAGATGATTTTATGAAACTCGGTTATTTCTTTTTTAAAGAAATGACTGCAATGAAGCAATTAAGACATAAATCTAGCCATTTAATTAGGACAAAAATAGGACTTTAGAATAGGAGTAAGTATAATGTGCTACAAATTGCCATCACGAACAGATTAGGGCAAACTGTGCATAGCAGATGCTTTTCACCATTTAGTCACCATTTTCTTGTTTTCAGCCCTATGTTAGCCTTTTATGGAGTTTTGTGTGTGTCGCTAAATTCTGCTGTGTTGTGAATGCTCTTGACAATTAATCACTATAATACATCAGCAGTTATCAAAACTATCAAAAGATCTAGTGAGAATTTTTAGCTTAGATTTAATAGGTCCAATCTTTGCATGGGATTTAATATAGTCTGGCAACATAAATAATCTGTCTATTTACAGAAGTGTTTTACTAGAAGTAGCACCAAGGGTTAAAGGGAGTTAGCTGATATAACGAAGGATAAAAAAGTTGCCAAAGCCAGTCAGTTTCTGCCACTCTGCAGGTCAAAGAGCCTTCTTAAAGGCTTTTTATCTATCGTGCTTCAAAACAGCGTCTGTCAACTTAGGAAACAAGAACATTTTTGAAGCAAATGCTCAGAGCACTCGTCTTCACCTCCAGCTCTCTGGAGACACACAGCGTTATATCATGTTCTCATATTCAGGAAGTGGTTCAAGAGCTATTGCAACAGGAAAGACCAAATATGGCTAGTGCAGTAAGAAGGTGTAAGGTACACTGAAAAGAACATGAAGGAAAGACATGTCAGAGGTAATTATTTGACTAACAAAATAAGAAATTCATTTCCTTGTTGTGGCATTTACAGGAAGCCGTGTGAATTATTTATAGTATAGAGAGAAATAGAGAGAGAGAGAGAGAGAGAGAGAGAGAGAGAGAGAGAGAGAGAGAAAGTGGAGGAAAGAGAGGAGAAAGAAAATCTGAGGAACCTGACCTAGAAAAATCCCCATGCACACTGACGAGAGAAGACTATGTACTGGCAGACAAAGCTATTCGTGCATTAAAAGATGAAGGGCCTTTTCTTGCCAAAAGACAGGATGGTAAGTTTTACCAAACAAGGGACGAGGCTGGCTTGAATTCATTAAAGCTGCCATTCTCTGCTGATACACATTCTCTGCTGAGAGGCTTTTAGATAAATAGAAGAGTGCTTGTCATCCATCTTAAGAGGACGATCACTGCCAGGGTGAGACAGCGTTTGTGCGTAAAGTCCACTTTCCCACTGCTAGAAACAAGGAGGGAGTGATGTGGTTGGTGTCTTTCCTCCTGATAGCTATGACTTTACAAAAACTGCAGCTTTTTTTTTAAGTTCAGAGAGGACAAAAATTAAAAGGCCAGACTTGTGTGTGTGTGTGTGTATAAGGGCCCTCACCTCTGCCTGCCCGCCTGGCTGGTGCCTGCACCACAGGCTCATCCGTCTCCCACAGCGACCCTCTCTGCTCTGCCTGACACACACACACACACACACACACACAGAGCGACCAGTGCCCAGATGTGTATGTAATGGAGCCCAGGCAGGAAGTAAGTCATTTGACTAAGGATTGAGTGGGGCTTAGAAAGACAACCCCATTAACATTAAGGCTGGGTGCACGATAGCTCATTCTGTACATGCTCCCTTCAGGGCTGGCTTTAAGCACAAGGGAAGGAGGTGTGTGTGTGTGTTCAGCACTGCACTACTGGACAGCTCCTGGCTCATACACTTTTCTAATACTCCCAAATGAATTCAGATCACACAATGAAACAACATTTTTCAGTGGCTCATTGATCCAGTTACAGCAGAGAGAGGTTATGTTTAAAATGTATTGAAAATGTAACCTAATGTACAATATTTACCAAAGCAACACCTGTATGATTAAAATATATAGCTTTACATCATATTTACAACAAGGAAACGCTGTGCTAGATGGATTAGATCCGATTACTATTCAATAAAATATTCAATTACTGAATTATGATCATTAAAATATTTTGTAAACAGTTTGCAATATATATAATATTTAGGACTGCCCAGCTCAGGTACTCCATGACTAAAGAATAAAAATGGTAAACTATTGGAAGACAGAAGGGAATAAATCACAATTACAGTGATTCAGTCAACAATAAAAGCTACAAAGATTTTTTTTAAATTCTGATTATATTGCTCACTTAAACCCAATTAAATGACATAAAATTAATTTCAGTCTGCATATAGGAAATGTATGTCAACATATGTTAAATGCAAGAAGAAACATTTCAGGCAAATCTCCTGATGAAATGCATCCTACAAGCCTAGATTTTGCTATATGCTGAGTCAGACCTGACAAAAAGTCCAATGACCTGTTTACTTATCGTTAAATTAAATATTTTTTTAAAACAGACACAACACTGTACTGGAACTAGCTTATATTGTCTCAGTGTGCATACATGTGTAGCGGTCAGTTTAAATGTTGGATCACGTGACTACTGGGAATTGCAACTAATTGATCCAGTCCTGTGCAATACTATTATTGTCCCTTCCTCAGCTGGACATACTGGCCACATGAAAGCACTCAGTACTAAAGAAGGAAAAACTGAGCAAATTATGTTCATGTATGTACGGCTATGTACAGCCAAAAATATTCAAAGTCAGACAACGGAGTCTTACATTCATATTCTGTAAGGTATTAAGTGAAACCCAACCAAATCACATCAATCACCCTTATTTAAAATTGTCCGTTTCTTTTATTGTTTTCAGGTTCTGGTTAAAAAGTGATGCTGGAATGAAAATGTAACACACCACATATCCCATGATTGCAAAATTTGCATCTTAATGGTTCAATTAAGAATAAATACAGCATATTAACAAAGATTAATTTATTAACCTCTGAAAGCCGTAGTTTCTGTTTACAGATACATACACATCAGCTAAAGCTACACTTTTATCACTGTAGATTAATAATAATTTAATAATTCACTGAATTTACTGAATACTGCGCTATCAAAAAGGCAGGTTGTAGAAATTATCTATATAATTTGATATGTCAATAAAGGCAATACAGCCTCATACAATGTTCCTGTGATTCATTTCATCAGTTTCCTCTGGGAAGTGATCTTGGCTGAAGATGCAGTAAAAAAGTTTTTCATTCTAAAAAGAAGTCCTTGAAATGTAGTATGTCAGAAAAGTACAGGGATAAAAAAGGGCAGTAATTATTAAATGTTCTGGCAGGAGTACAGTGTGTTCTCCAGCTCGAGTCTTTCCCCAAAAGGCTCAGATATAGAACAGAGTAGCGTGACTAAGAATACGCTGAGCTCACGCACAACTGGTCTACTAAACATTTAATCATAGCCTGCAGCTGTGAAAATCCAAAGGGGAAAAATGTGTATAATGAACATTTCTGAAGAAAGAACATTTTCACCAGAGTCTCAATCATGTCTCTTTTAATTATTTTTAAAGAAATAGCTTAACATTTTTTTTTAGTACCCTACTCTCTCTGGGCAGGTGTGTGAAAATATCCAGTTTTATATTTTTCCATAATCCAGGGTGTATTCCTGCCTCACTCCTAGTGCTCCAGGGATGGGATCCAGATCCATCGTTATGCATCCATGATCAGGATAATGCATTACTGAAACTGGGTCTAAATTTGCCTTTAATAAAGTTCTGCCAGTTGTTTTTTTTTTTTCTTTTCACTTTCTTAATGCATGAGTCTAACACAGGGGTGCCCAGTACGTCGATTGTGATCGACCGGTCAATCGCAAAGGTAGTGTGGGTAGATTACATGGCATTAAAAAAAATAAGATTTTAGCAAATCATCCATCCTCACATGTCATTTGCCAACTGATTGAGGTACAGGGCAGCCAGCCTGTGATTTAATTTTTTCTAACACATGGGTCACTAAATATACACGGTAAACCCTGCGTTTCCTGGTCTAATATAACAAGGGTGGTCTATATAAAAAAGAAACCTAAATCCAAGACATGCCTGTTAGGAAGGCATGTCACATGAAATTAGAGACAAATAGAAATATGATGATGTCTATGCTACTAGTTGGAATTTGGACACTTGGAATTTTTAATAAATACTAGGTTTGGTGGTTTTAACTTCTTACTATCCAGCTAAATAAAATATCTAACTATAGCCATAACATGCAGTCATTATTGCATAACTCAGAATACAAATATTTAGTAAAGATTCAGTCTCCAATCTCCTTCCTAACCAGCCTAACTTTGCCCCTTGAGACCTGATTCACCCTTCCTCATGAACTTAATCTAAAGAAACCTTTTTTACCACCTTCACATCATATTCCCTAAGAGACTTTACACTAGTCTAGACATTTATTCATATTCTCCATTTGAAATATGACCTATTCCGATAACAGCCCACAAAAACATTTTGACATTTGCACACAATTTAATTAATGGTATTAGGTTTAAATACCACACATATTACATCTTGCCTCTGCCTTGCAGACAGCACTGATCACATATTACCCCTGTGTACAGCTGAACATTTTACTGATTTGAGGTACAAGAGCAGCCTACACTCGAGAGTCCAGAGCCATTACCTTCTGTCTGGAGTGCTGACCAGTGGCCCCAGTACTAATCACCTCATCAGACATTTCTGCTCAATGAGCTCATGACTTCAGCTGGTATTCTGTAGGAGACATTACAAACTAATAGACTTGTCAAATTTGGTTATGCTCTACATAAATCACACACCAAAGTTGAGTCGGCAGTAACGGCCAAGTGGGAAAATTGTTTTTTTAATTAAAAACAGTATCAGTCTTCATTTCAGACTTCAAACCAGGTTTCATTCCATCCATACGCTAAACTGAGGTTAATGATGGATATTATGCTGTCAATCTACATAAATAAATGTAGTGTGATAAATAAAATGCTGCACATGGTATTTAAGCAGAGAGTAATAAATAAACATCACCTTCCAGCCATTTATTTTCATAATCTCTCCACCTTTTATGAATGCACACCTTTAAATAAATATAAATCATTGTGTCTGAGATCATATATTTAACCAGTAGCTGGTTATAACCACTGTTATTCTCCCCAATCCCAGAAAATCTGAGAAAACTCAATAATAATAATAATAATAATAATAACAACAACAACAACAACAACAGACCACTAATTTATAATAATTCAATAATTTATCAGTCAACAAAAACACATTACTAACTATTCGAACTAAAGCTGCTTTACCTACTGAGCAGACAGTGGAAAAAAGATTTAAATGAACACCTGACCATGTGATGCGACAGGATAGTGCAGGTCATTACAGCAGTGTAATAGAGAGAAACGACTTCCCTTAAATGAGTCAAATAAGATGCTCTGATGAATATGGGGGAAGTCTTTATAGGGGAGATAATGATGGCTTGTGGGTTCAAGTTGCACGAAAATGCTACTTATATGGTGAACCTTGAGGGGAAACTACTTAGACAAAATACCGCAAATCAATGGGGTGTTGAATTCTAACTTATGTGTTTATTAGAAATCTTGGGAATGGAGATGCATCCGGTCACATGACTAGTACTGTAGAACAACTACACTGTCTATGTAAAAAAAATAAAGAAAAACTAAATCTGAAAAAATCCTGGCCCTCAAAACAATCTCTAACCCTATAAAAACATATCAAGGTTATCCAGAGTCATGATCACTATCCGTGGAAATCTGGCTACTGACCCCCATCGCAGCAGCAGCCATTTCCATTACAGCACCGCACAGCACGGAGATCATTACCGACTGTGCCAAAAGTGTTTTCTTCCCCACAGCAGCCCCAGAAACTAGCACCACTAGAGTGTCCTGTACAATAAGGCCTCTGATCGACACAACATAAAGTAATGACCTTTTTATATAAATAGAAAGGAATAGAGAAAAATAGAAAATAAAAATAGGAAAGTAATCTTTGTTTTTTTAATCCTTCATTTCTCTCGCGATTTAGCCGTTTTCCAGTTCACAACCTTTATTAGTCAGTGCAACATCACAACGCAGCTCAACACACTTGGCTAACTCAGTACAAGTATTGATGATGAACACAGGTGAATGTCACCTGCACTGAGAGCAAAAATAGAAATGCCATCATAAGAGGAAGGAGAGATATATATACATATATATATATATATATATATATATATATATATATATATATATATATATATATATATATATAAAAATAAAAGCAGGATATATACACTATATTGGCAAAAGTTTTGGGACACCCCTCCAGATCATTGAGTTGAATTCAGGTGTTGGACTCGGCCCCTTAGTTCTAGTGAAAGGAACTCTTAATGCTTCAGCTTCATACCAAGACATTTTGGACAATTTCATGCTCCCAACTTTGTGGGAACAGTTTGGGGATGACCCCTTCCTGTTCCAACATGACTGTACACCAGTGACCAAAGCAAGGTCCATAAAGACATGTATGAGTGAGTTTGGTGTGGAGGAACTTGACTGACCTCAACCCCATAGAACACCTTTGGGATGAATTAGAGCAGTTAGCGCCCAACCCTATATGTGTGTGTGTGTGTGTATTTGTTTCCTACTTATATTTTAGGACATATATACATATTTCCTTCATATATTTTAATAATATATTGTAGTATCCAGTCGTTGTGCACTTCTACAGTTTATAGATTAAACATTAAGAGAATTTGACAGATTTAGATAAATACAAATATTTTGTTGATTTCTTGACTATTTTGCAAGGACACCATATACTGTCTACAATAAAAATGATAAGTATCCACTATCCCTTATGATGCCATAAAATTACCCAGTGAGTTCTCATTTCTGGATCAGACATAAAAACCCTTCTCTTCAAATATAATTGATTTCTACACAACAAATCCAATCCTGGCACAAAAACATCGGACAGGAAGACATATAGTTCCAACAATCCTTTACCATCGCGTTACACACAAAAATCTCAACTGAACCAACGACAGGTTAAGAGGAGGTTACAGATCCAGCTTGTCCTTGTTGTTCTAATAATATCTGGCAGACATGTGGATGAAACAGCTTTTTTCTGTCTGGGCAGGCATTCAAGGAGGTACTATTGGCTAATTGAAAAAAGTGATTAAGTGTCAGATTAAAGTATACAGTGCTGCATACTGATTACCCGGTCAATGATGCGCTGAGAGGATAAATACTGGACAATAGGAAACCCATTTACTCTACACTGATAACAATGCTACATAAAGTTTTTAGATCTCAAAGCCAATTTTTATCAGTTCAGGATGACCTTAAAGTATGCTAACGTAGATGATCTAACCTAGATGGTGTGGCTGAGGACAAGTTACATGAGAAGTGAGAAAAGACAGGCTTCATCAAATGTGTTAGACATTCAGGAAGGCTTAACTTACCATAAGGATTGGCATTATTGCAAGCACAACCATTTAAGAAATAAAATAAAATGTATGGTCATTAAACAGAGCATACCTGCTGGCTTCTCAGCTTGAATCAGTTTCTTTTCTTTTATAGGTTCATACAGCAAACACAGCCTACATAGCCTTCTTCAAAAGCTTTAAATGATCAGCTATTCTAACCTCTGCTAGACAATTACACACACACAACAGTAATGTAATCCAGTGGATATTAGGCCATATTGATTTCAAGCAGGTCTCTCTTCTTACCATTGATGATCTGCACAATGGCATTCTGGGAATCTTCACCACGTTCATTCACAGCTGTGCATGTGTACGTTCCAACATCAGAGTCTGTAACCTTTGTTAACTGCAGCTCTGATAATAACCCTCTGTTAGACAAACATAAAACAGTATTATTATTATTATTCATTATAGTCTGAATGGCAGTTCTCAATTATTTCTGGAACATCTGTATGTAATGTTAATACATATCATAATTAGCATGTACTGAAAACAGACATACGGTTTCTGTAAACTGCAGCTGAACGACCAATGAAAATGCATCTTTTCAATATGTGAGACTGAGTCACAGTCCAACTGGCTGTGCAGCCGGGGTGCGATGGGCATTATACTCTCGCTCCCTGTCCATCACACTGACACTAGCCAATCTTAAGCATCTGTGATGGGGGAGCTGGATAACGCTATTTATATTGTGATACATAACTAACCTGCTCACTGCCCAAGGCCACAAATTTTAAGTTTATTAGTCAGACCATAAACTTTTCTGGTTGCATGTCTCTGTGGAATTCTGATATTAAAAGGAAGAGAGGAAACCAAATATAAAAAATCTACAGTACAGTAATTTGCTTCCAATTACTAAACATTAATTACAAACAAAAGTCAAAAGATGTTGCGGGGTTGCAAATTTTGTTTAAAAATCTTCCATGTACCTATAATATGGTCAAATGTTTAGAGTAGCTAGGCATGCCCAGGTATAGGCAAGAGGCAGTGAGCATCATCAGAACAATAGTTTTTCCACTACTTCAGCATGCTGTGTAATGTATTAACTCATGTCCTAATGTTGCAAGTGAGGCCTGCTCCATGAAAACAGGAAGAAAAGAACAGTCTCTTTTTCAGCAGAGATGTGTAACAGAAATACAGGTGCTCACTTTCTCCTCAGCTTGATTTCCCTGGTCTCATTTTTGCCGATCTTGATGCCGTTTAGATACCACTGGATCTTGGTCTGTCTGCCGCCGGCTAAGAGCTCGCACTTCAGTGTCAGCTTCTGACCTTCCTTCGCCTGCATGTTAGTCAGCTCCTTTAACTTGGGCGTGTCTGAAACACAGACAAAAATCAGCTGGTTAATCATTGACATAACCTGAACAAAAGTAGGGGCTGCACAATATGTCTTCTCATGACTGTTATCCTCCATCCAGAACTATTCAACACATTTAACAGTGTTTAGCCTCAGAAAAAAACCCCAACTCATTTTAAGTGCCAAGCCCCTTTTTTAGAAGAAAAACCAGCCATGACCAATTATCTCAGATAGAGGGAGACGTGGACATGTGTTCATTGTGTGCCAACAGACCTGGAGCGTTTTTGCATTACTCCAGTCTGTTAATATTCATTATGCCTGACAATCTTTTCAGCAAATCCTTGCCATTCCACAATCCCATGAGAACCAACAGAGGCTTTTGCTCCTTTCCAAACAGCTCCACGGTGGGTCTGCGCATTTTCGAGACACCCGCTCCTCCAGTTACAGACAAACACAAAAGAATAATCAGCCTCCTTTCACATCTTAAACGACCCACGGGGTTGCCATGAAACTGTAGTTAAATGTGAAGTCCAGGCTTTAAGAGACGTGTTTGGGGGAAAGTTCATTATGCAAATGATGAGCAAACAGCTAACTAAGAGGAGGCCATCAACTCTTCAACCTCTTGAAGCAGAAGACGTTTATAGAGCACCTTTGTGAAGGTTGTTAGAAGATTATCCACTAATAAACTCCTAAGCCTCAAAGGCTTCAGATTCCCCCAAAGGATTTTTGTAGGCTTGGAATCAACAGAATTTCCTGACATTCCACAAATAATATGCAAAGTATTTCAGCCTGCTTACACCATCTGCTGATATATAACCTGTTTGTCAGTCAAAAGAATTTACAACTCAAGGAGAAAAATCTGATCAAGCAACAGTCTGAGCTGGGGTGATGTTTACTCCTCTGAGCTTGTCTGAACACTGTGGACAATCATTGTAAAAGAAAAAAAAAAACTGGACAAATGCAGCATACTTTTTAATCCATTCCCATGATAAGATCTCTGAAGTCTTCAATGTGAAAGTGAAATAAAACTTAGTGAACTGATACCAGGAACATCCTGTTACAAGAATCCCAATAATGACGCTCTCAGAGATTTTTATTTTTTTTTTTAGATGTACAGATACCAATGAATGTAAAGGTAATCATTTTTGCAATACCTTCAACAATGATTTTTATCCTTTACATATTAAAATATATGAACAGATTGGTACATTTAATATAAACAATTTCATAACATAAAAAATGATTAGATTCAATTCAGTTTTATTTGTGTAGCACTTTTAACACTTTGTCTCAAAGCAGATTTACAGAAACAGAAATATAGAATAAATATTAAATATTAGTGTAATATTACATTTATATTCATCTCTATTATATTGTGAACCTGACAACTCATAGTTTGAGAAACAAGAAGCCCGTAATGTTGCTTTTGTTGATGTTAGCCATCCTGAACGGCACTAAAAATCGCTCAAGTTTATTTCTAGAAATTGTTTTTCGCACAATGACCATGTGACTATTAAGAGGACAATGTGTCTCTAGCATCAAGCATTTATTTGCACTTATTACAACCAGAATTGATCTTGTTTTTAGAACTGGATCAAGAAGAACCAGAAAGGTGAACAAATATATTCAAAAAGTCAGCGAACGGTGATTTTCTAAAAGCCAGAGATGTAGTAACTTCAGTAATGTGAAAAATATTGAGATACATCACCCAGCCATGCTCCCAGACATGCAGCCTGTCATCAATTAGTCTATCATCTTTGGGCAGGTCTATAATTACACAAAGCATTGTGCAAGCCAGAACTCACAATACCTGAACAGACAAAGTGAAAGGGAATATTGCACGTTTCCCCCAGATATCATCATACCGGTTTTACGTTTGCTTTAAAAAAACAAACAAAAAAACAAAAACAGGTTTGTGACAGTTGTCACTTTTATTCCCAATTACCTCCCAAAGCTCTGCCCTACCCAAGCACTCACTCTCATTCAGAAAAAAGCCGAAGTGATAAGAGGGTGAGTTCCATATCTAAGTAAGGTGTAAGGTTACTGATATCTGAAAACAATGAGCTTGTAACTATCCTGAAATTCCTTCTGAAGTGCCATTCACTCATTCTGCATGACATCACTGAGAATCCGGTGGTACGGTGTACATATTTTCATGTGTGTATGTGTGAAAGCGATATAGTGAAAGCAGATGTGTTTCCTAGCTGTACTGATCTGTAGAGGAGCATGTAAAAGCTCTAGAAAGTAAACATGCAATATGTAATACCCCAAAAAGATAGTAGGCCCAACATCTGAGCACTGCTTAAATCAACACAACCAATCAATAGCAAGAACTTAATCAAGCTGATGTTTGTAGCTGAACTATTGAGCAATACTGCTTCAATTCTGGCCAGTGTCACAGGCAGTATACAGATGTCTGCCTTAAGACTTGAATTGACTGATTTCTTCCTGCTATAGATGTGAATTGCAGAGTGGGTGGTCCAATCATTTCATCTACATCACTGTAAAACGAGTCATGTGTCACAGCCGTAAAACAGCCCTACATATGACAGATAACTCCATTTACAGCTTGTATTTTTGTTGTTTTTTTGGTGGATACAAGCTGCTTCTCCAGCTGTTTCTTTGTGTCATGGAGGAGTCCCCTTCAGGGAAACTCCTACACTGTTCTTTAGGCCACAAAATTTTCACGGACCAGGGTCTGCATTCCAGCCATCATTTGCTCTGCCGGGCGAGGAATTCCATGATCTAATACTTAGTCCAGATACACACACACACAGGGTCCAGCCATCTTCTGCCTTTAGTCTACGGACTATAGGGACTTGTCTGGAAAATGGTACATATTTCCAACTCTTTTTTCGTCTGCTCAAAGACTTGCCTTAACGCTGTAATTGTTTGGAGGTTGTGGGAGTTTAAAGACATTCCTCTTCCAGAGTAGAAAGCCATCAATCCTCTGACATAGCCATCAATTTATTTACATTTCTTTAAGATGTTTAGCATTAGGAAATGACTAATAACCATGAATTGACTAAGTATTTATCTAAGTGTTTAGGTATTTTTTACTCAACTAACTTTGCGACTGACCAACAAATTTTTTCAGTGTAGTACCATCAACTAGCCATGATTTGTACCTTTAGTACGGATATATTTTCTCCTTGCACCATGGAAAACTAATATAGACTACACTGTAAACCTTACCAACCACATCATGTTATTCTGATGGCACCACCCCAGTGACAAGAGAAAATACAACTAGGTAGCTCTATTTTCTGACTTTATACTAGAAAAAAAATGAGGAAAAGTTCATTAATAACAGAAACTCAATTAAGATGTTAATTGCATAAACAAATCATGTGTAGTAGGCTGAGCATTAACAGAGCATGGACTAAATGGCACACCAAGGTCTGAAATCTTACACAGCTCTCAGGTTTGATATGTTTCATCCCTTTCTTTCAAAAAACGACCATTTAACCCTGCGCCAGTCCTCTGATTAACAGACTGACCGCAACGGGCAGCTGTCAGAGCCTCACAGAGACCCTCAGGAAACGAATGGCGAACAGAGGTGTTAAATAATTAGGCCAGTGCATGCTGCCTCATGAATGAGAATGATGACATTAGAACCTGAGATATATCAACCGCTAGCATTTTCAGAGCACATGTTTTAACATGACAAGATACAGGAGTTTAGAAAGGTAGGTGACGGTGTCAGCAGATAAAAAGTGAAAAAATCCTCAGTGAACATCTTGAGTCATAGCAAAGATGATTGGAGTTTGAGGAAACAGAAGGTTGTAGATCAGTTATGGCTAAAGTTCTGAGTCTGGTATTTCTGTGACTGAACTTCTGAGACTGAAACGTGAGCTCTTTAACATAAAAAAAATAAAAAAGAGCCATGACCACTCATTTACCCCAAAAACTCTCAGAGAGTTTATTTACAGATGTACTCAAAACCCCTGACCTCTATTCTGGTGTATGTCATTTTTCACCATGATGGAAAATAAGCCTTTCTTTCTACAGGTCACACACAAGAGGCAAGAAAAGCTCATGTCATACCTTCACCTGCACCTGTGCTGAGGAACACGGTCGAGAAAACTCAATGTGATGCCAGAACAAAACTTTGAGACCTCAGAGAAGACCTCAGGTAAGTCGTTAAACGTCGCACGCGCTGTATTTTGACTGAGGTGAAGTTACCGCCACCACTCCCACACACTGCGCCGGGGTTGAGTAATTTACGCACCTGTAACGTCGCTCTTTTTCCCCGTTGTCCGCTTCTTTCCCTTCTCTCCTTTTTTGCCCTTGTCACCTTTTCCAGACATGATGTACCGTGTACTAGTTGCTTCGGTGCTGGCCGGCGAATGGACTTCAGGTTTAACAAAGTTGAAGTGTTTGTTCCTCGCGGTCTGTGCGCGCGCTACTCTCCAACCAACTGTTGACTAGCCGCCGCCTCCGCGCGCACGTGTTTTACAGCTCGGGAGGTTGTAAAGGAGGCGGGACCTCAACTTTGGCCAAAGCCCACAGCTCAAATTTCTCTTCAATTAATTAAAGTTCTCCACACTTACAGCTAAGGTGCTAGCACAGCTAACACTAAAACAAACATATTTCTACATTACAGTCACAACACCCTCTGAAGTAATGCTACAGGACATTTCCTTGTCTCTGAAACCAAAGCACACATTTTGTACCTGTATCTGTACAGGCTTAAAAATAAATTTAAGGTACATCATTGAATCTTAAGGACCACTGATGTAGGTCTTTACAGTTGAACGTGCACCACACACACTCCATTCACCTAAAGCTAACAGGATGCCACCCCAGCAACTAGGAAAATATAGTTATAGTTTGGAAAATAAAAATAGATCTTCTCACTAAACCAGTTGTGTTAGATTTCAAAAATCCTAATTTTATTAAACTTGCAGTTGAATTCATGTTGACATTGTTTACACTTGATCCAAAGTTAGCTAGCTTTATAGTTGGATATGTCCAACATGCTATAAGAAATCCATTGGGCAACTGAAATACCTTTATAGTTTAAGTCTCAAGTCAGTTCGGATTGTTAATAAGCCCATTCTCTGGAGCTCATGGGTTCAAATCCCAGAAATGCCACATCCACAAAGAGCCGGCTAGCGGGTAGGAATTGATGAATGGTCAATTTGAGGTGAAAATGTGGGAAACAATAACAATTATAACAGTAGCTCTACGTAGCTCTGTGTGGAGTTTCACATTCCTTCCCCTATGCTTGTGTAGTTTTCCTCTGGATTCCTCTCACATGCCATAGGAAGACCGACTATGCTAAAGTACCTTTAGAATGAGTGTGTGCATATGGGCGTGGTGTCATGTAATGGATTGGCAACCCATCCAGGGTTTATATATACCTGCCTCATGCTTCTTGGGATAGGCTCTGGAACAACTTTCAAGGCTCTGGATTAAACAAACAGGATGACTGAGTGAATTAACTTCAACAAATTATAACTACTGCATATTTTGTTTGGTTTCATACAAATTAAAGTTACATTTAATTCACATAAATAGATGAAATGGATTAAAGTAGCAACACCAAAGCCAGTCCAGACTGCTGTACCATTTTTCAGGTCCACCCTGATTTGCAGCTCTGAAGGCATGTTAATGTTGGTAAGACATGAAACGCAGGTTTTTAAAGTTCCCAGAACAGCTCACTAATGGACATACAGAGCAACAGTAGTGAGTTTCATCCAATTCTAGAAATATTTAAAACCCAATTCTTCGGAACCCATTTCAAAAGGTTTATATTTATAAGCTTCGACAGCTCTTCTTTAAGGTCCAGATCTAAATGCGTGGCAGTGTAGGTGAAATCCACATCTGAATTGACTGGACCATCTGACTCCAATTATTCTTTTTCAAGAGGTTCACTTACCTGCTACAAAAGACAGTCATTGTTTAATCCAGTAATGCAAATGTCAAGGAAAATGCTGTGGTCTTTGATAAATAAGAATATTACGAAACAAAAACACACAAAGTTTATTTTGACAAATGATCAGATCATATAGTATTTTAGGGGCCACGACACCACCGTACAATTTTATTGTAAATCAGTGAACTATATTAAATGCCCTGCATGAAAATAAATGACAAGATGCACGATATCACATCATCCGACTTCACAGATCATTTTTAATATCTAAAGATCTTAACATGAACATGTAATGTCCCTTATGCCCCATGTATTCAACAAAGTATGACCAGTGAATTAGTAAAGTAAAGCATTCTTTTTGTGCTGACATGTTGATGAGTCATATCCTTTTTTCACTTCCCTTGCTGTCTCATGAAAAGACCTTAACACGGTCAGGTGTGTGGTCAGGAAAATGTTTTACTCTATCAACCACTTCAGATCTGATGAAAGATAAGTGTGGGATTACTAATTTTCTTCATTTAAAGTAGGAATAGTTCCTGATATTTCACAAGGGTCAAGTTTAATAAAATGATCATTAAAAAAACAATAAATATAAATAAAATTAAATTAGTATTCAATCTGGGCCATGAGCAGACTACATAATCTATGTTCTCAGTGTACAGGGTTCAGATTTAATCCTCGATATCTCTTCATCTGTGCAAGCTGTGGCATGTTAGTCAAAGTCCTGAAAAAACTTCATAAATGCATGTGATTCCTAACCCTGATTTAATCTCACAGCTCTGTTTCAGTCCGTGGGTGTATAATGAAACTCAGATTGCATGTGAAACATGCTGTCACCAGGTAGACCTAGAAAAAGGACAGGTAGGAGGAGGGGGGTAAATGAAGGGTGGGCCAGGGGAGATTACAAACACGTTTTTTTTTTTTTTGCGAAGAATCTTTTAGCTTCCTTGACTGATGCGTCACAAAGGAACAGGCAAGCCTTTGGAATGTGGCGTCTTCGAAAGGGCGCATGGGACACATGCTGTAGCAGAGATGGGCTCAGCCGTGAAGGGCAACAGAGCATGTGTTAACAAAACCAGAGGTTGGTTTCCTCCCGTAGCTTACAAAGAGACTGCAGGTTATGTGGGAGGAAAGTTTTCTGAAGGACATTAAAGAGATTAATGAAGCAAAACGTTACACTAAAATTTACAGGAATGAATGCTGAAAAATGAACTGGGGCAAAGCGATACTAAAACAAAAATATTTACTGGATGTAGTTGTGTCACACTCAATGATAAAATTGTTATTACAACCAAGTGTTTTTCTTTTTTTTTTAGAGAAATTCTGATTAGCCCAAGCTGGGAAAGGACACTTATCAATGCATGGTCAAAGCAAACAAGTAAAGTACATTGTTAGTTATTTTTTAAAAACAAAAATATAAAAATAGAAATCAGCTAAATGTTAGAATTGTGTAGTTAAAATTTTGTTGTAGTTTTTTTCTGGTTGTGGTGATCATCCTTTAGTGGTACTGTTAATAATAATAATAATAATAATAATAATTGATATAAATACTAAGCAATTATGCATTACTACAATTTAGCGTGACTGTAGTACAGTATATATACAAAGTTACTATAAATGCCAACTTGACTTTTTTACTTCCTTGTCAAGGGAAACTGGACTATTTAACACTGTTTTATTGGGTTTAGAGCTTGTTTTTATTAATACACACTATAGACTTTTAAATAATATAAGATGAAATCAACAAAAATCATTGAACTAGGGAGTGAATCTAAACGCAAACCTTTACACTTTCTCAAATCAGATTCTCAATAAGACAATAAAATGCTATGAAACATTTACATTTAAAATCGGTTCGAGGAATAAAAATTAACACTGTGCAGCTCAAGCTATAACATTATATGGCTTTAGTCCATGGTTGAAGACTCAAAGTAAATTAAACTCCATATCAATTTTTTCTTAACATAAAACCTCATTATACTGAAGCTTGCTTAAAGCAAATAACCTTATGTTAGCCATCCTGTATAAGTCTATGAATATAAAACAGGGAATTTACTAACTCTGTTTACAATATAGTCTTATCTCAGTAACAAACAATTTTTTAGACCTATTTCATATCTGCAGTGTATGGAGTACAAACATTAAATATCCATAGACTTTATATTGACATGTCCTGATCAACACAAACACTTGCTGGACAACTAATAGCTTTCCAACGCTATTTTATATTATGACCTAAATACATGGAATTAACTGATTTTATTTTCTTTCTAACCAGTTTGGGAACGTTATGATAGGGTCAGAATGCCAAAAGAAAACGGTTTATGCAGTGGTTCTGTGCAGAGACGGCTTTTTCATTCATGTGCTTGACTGTTATTTAACAAAGCCCTTCACATAAAGCATAGAGGAAGTAACAATGATCCAGAAAGGGGACAAGGGTAAATATAGGACAAACTTTAGGGACAAGTGCTTGGATGAGCTCTAAAGACAGATCTAGAAAAGTTCCATACATGACTCATGATCCTGACAGAAACAGCTCTGAAATTCCAAAAAAGTTTGTCATCAAAAACAAGAGACCAAAAAACATGTAATGGGAAAGAATACTGCATAATTGCTCTTATAGCTTAATAAGAAATGTAGGTACACAGAAGACGAGTGTGATTTGATGCTTGCCGTCATTTCCTTTGGACAATAACTGAACATGATGCGTAAATGGTGACTCTAGTTCACCTACGCTGAGACTTTTCATACAAACAATTTATAGCAATGAGTTCAGGGCACTTAACAAACCTGAAGTTTCCAGAGGACTTCGGAGAAATTGCAGGCTTTTAAGCAATGCAGATGATCCAAAACAGTCGCCTACATGTGAGGACATCATGTCCTGATCAGCCCTGAATGTGCTTCTTGTTTTTTGTGTCTCTCAAATGTCAAATTTTAAAAGATACATTTTTACACCCCAATGTCTCAAAAACAGAGAAAGACTGAATCACTAGATTTCCAAACATTTCTTTTCAGTCAAATCTCAGTTTTTTACTTTTGTTCGGAAGATGTTTTAACAAGTACGAAGTTATACTGCGTAAATTAGCCGACTGATTAACTGATTCATTTTCTTACTGTAGCTTCTTGAAAGAGTATTTTCAGTTTGTTTTTTTCCCCATCAAGTAGCTAGGAGGGGCAGTTCTCCATTCATACTAATCCATTGACACGTGAAGCCTGTTTGAACTTGAATAGATCAAATGAGCCGTAACTTTCCCTGACTACCTGCACTTTATTTGGCTTCCACCTAAACCTCTTAAGTCCACTGACTTGGACCAGGCAGAAACCAGTTTCCCAAAAACATTAAAGAAACCTGCAAGATTACACATTGTTGAGAATAGCAAGCTTCAATGTCATGCTCCTTTCCATTTAACTCGAATCATTACTGGCAAAACTGTTTCTGAGAATCCGTATCGAGATCTGGTTTTAAGATAACGGCGCACACTGATAGACCATTTGTGGATGTAGATACAATTACAGTTTACCAGCAGTTTAAATAATTGAAATCAGGGGGTTAAGGGATATCTGCATTGTATTTACTATTAATTCTACTAATTAAAAAAATAGGATTTTTTTGCAGAGTTTGCCGTATTTTACTTTACACAGAAAACATAAAAATCATTTTGTCATCAACAAACTGTTTACTTCCTCCTTAAAGTATGGATCACTGGCCATTTGCTCGTTTGGCTCATGCTTTTATCAAAAAACAGCTTACAAAGGACACAAGATAAAATGAAGCAGTTAAGAAGGTGTGCTCAAGGACAAGTGCTGAGAAATCTCCAATTTATTTAACTCCAGTTAAAGTTGTTTCATTGGTCTCATTGTAGTTTCTATAAATTATACAGATCACTGATAATAGATGTCTTATGAGATACACAACGTTCATCTAAAGTGGATGGAAAAAGTGATGGCAATCACATCTTTTTCTATTACGCTTCAGTCCAGAAAGTCTGAGGGTCAGATGGGAATCGGGGTCTTTGGGAAATACACTGTGATGTTGTCAGTGAATTGACCTGTAACTGTTGTTTTCACACCCATTAAAGTTAACAAAGAAATAATCTTTTATGGGATATCTAGAGGAGCAGAGTGTGGACAAAAAAAAATTTAGTTGCTAGTAGCAGTCTGAAGATGGTAATGCTGAAGGATTACAGTATGTAGGCTCCATCTTTTCATCTACAATCTATATGCATTGGATGGCGGTAGATTTCATGGGTCACTACAGAATGAGTCAAGTTCTGATTACTCACCAATGTTGTTTTGTCGGAAAAATACACCGGCTTTGATAAAGTAAATATTTTTCCCAACTTTTCAGACCACAAGTGGGAGTTGAACCCGATGAACATTTTTTACGCAGGTGTATGTTTTTATTCCCATAAAAGGTCATTTCAACTAAAAACCAATGACAAAAACCACAATTAAAGTTGGGCTTTGTAAATATTATGAGTAATGGAGGATAGCATTAAACATGCACTTTTGCTTCGCTGTGTTCGAGCAGTTATTCAGAAGAACAGAGTAGACCGCCGAATCATCAAAGCCATTTTTTTCACACAGAAAGCCAGATGTTGTCTATGTCATGTGTACTCGCTGTAATGGAGTGTTTTCATGAAACGTTGTTGAAAGTGAAGTTGTTCTAAACTGTTTATTAAACACAGTATAGTCTGAGGAAAAGTCCACTCAGCAAAGCCTAGAACATATGGATCTGTAGGGAGATTACAATGTGGCCAAACATGTACACTACTGCTCAAAAGTTTGATTTCAGCTCCAGAGGAAGACTCCATCGGCCAAATAGCAGCAGTGTACATGGCCCCTTAACGGACGGTGGTGGCTCAAGTGGTTAAGGCTCTGGGTCGTTGACCGGAAGATTAGGGGTTCAAGCCCCAGCACTGCCAAGTTGCCACTGTTGGGCCCTTGAGCAAGGCCCTTAACCCTCTCTGCTCCAAGGGCACTGTATCATGGCTGACCCTTGTGCTCTGACCCCAACCTCCAAGGATGGGATATGCAAAGAAAAGAATTTCACTGTGCTGTAATGTATATGTGACAAATAAAGGTAAATTTAACTCCTAATCCTAAATCTCCAATTATGTCAAGATGGGGCCTTGATATCAGCATTTGAAAGTTTCTGGTGTTGGAGAATTTCATAGTACACAGGTCACAAATGACTATGCACTTCTGAGATTCAAGGTATGAGTAATACGTTTCTTTTGAATGGAAATTCACATGGTGCATTTCTGAAGTCAGCAGGTAAACCCTTATCTTCATGGCTCCTAAACATTAGATTTAATGAAGCAGAAACCAAAAGCATGCAGGTCCGGTACTATTTAATCTCCACTTACTGGCTTTCACATGCTTTCTACCGCTTCACTAAATTCTAATGGCAGGATTATGATAATTGGCAGAATGAATGAAGTCATCACCCTTTCGACTGTACACTTGTCTGTCATGATGGACAAATTCTCTTTTATTGTATGCTGAACGACATGAAATAATAATCTTATTTTATGCCAAGTCATTTACTGCATAGTCACACAGCATAAGAGAGTGTCCTTTCAGCTGGGATAACTCTACAAAAATAAACAGTCACTAGTGAATCACAGAGCAACGAGCGTAAGAACAGATGAATCCTCCAGCCAAAGAACATTTGATATTGTGTCAGTGGCCAAAGAAATGGAAGGTCATCATGAGTAATTTGTGTATAATGGAAACCTGACCTTACATGTTTTTACATGATACCTGCATGACCAATGGACAAACAATAAATATTTAAACTAGGAAAGTACCATAAGTACATAAAATAATGTGTTTAGACATGTTTAATCCAAATGAATACATTTGAAATGAAAGAATTTTGGATATCTATCCAATGGGTGAGCAGCATACTTTGCGTGGTTTCCCGTCACTAATCCTACATTAGAGGCTTTTCAGCTTTTATTACAGATTTGTATCCTATTGTCCTATTTGTGCCCACTTTTTAATGTCAGAAACACATTATGAATCCACCAGAGCAATTACAGTGTGAGAAACAACTTGTATGGATCACAAAGTAGGCGTCTGCTGAATTTCTCCATTAGCAGCCACCAAATTTATTGCCTGCTCTCTGCTGGTTTCAGAAGGTTTGAGTTTCTAATATGTTTAATGGCACAGACTGTTCCTTACCTGCCAGGAAATTTATCACTGTGTCCTGCATTGTTAATAAGTCAGCACTTATTAACAATTACACACAAAAGTGACCCAGGTGCACTCGGATAAAACACTAAATCAACATACACATACCACTTATATTCTTTATGTATACATTAAATAAAGTACTTCATTCCCTTACATTACTCACATACAGGTACATTCCTTCAGATTGTTAAATTGATATGCTAATCCTGTGCAGAACTGCCCTAGATTCAGGATGCATGCATTACCTGAATATTAGTGTCATGTTCTCCACTGCTCAAAAAATACACAGCAGACCAAGAATAGCCTGAGATGAGGCTACAGATAAATTACAACCAAATAATAGTTACAACAGTAGTTTTCTTTAAAAAAGAAATAAATATCCATTTGGATGCATCTATGATGAATGAATCTAATCTTCTGGTGAATATAGAGATAATATTCTAGTCCAAACATGGACTTAGCAGTGCAGAATCTTTGTCCTGATGACAACGATGCAGCAATACAAGCTCCAGTTTTGGTACTGCCCCAATGATCCTTGTGCCCGTGGCCAATAAGACCATTCTGCCCCAAGAAGTTTAATCTGTCTTAGACAGAGGCAAAGTT
This sequence comes from Hemibagrus wyckioides, assembly GCF_019097595.1. NCBI lineage: Eukaryota > Metazoa > Chordata > Actinopteri > Siluriformes > Bagridae > Hemibagrus > Hemibagrus wyckioides. The sequence continues at coordinate 1,059,559 of NC_080725.1, forward strand.
AACAAGTTCTACTCACAGGGTTCTACTCAACATATTTTCTGATTCAGAAGGACACAGATGTTTTTTTTTAAGATTTTCCATTCCAATTCCAGATGAATTCCAATAAAGTTCAACCTATTCCTCTTTTTTTTAGATTTCTGCACACAGTCCTGTCTCCTTTGGTAACCAGAGACCTCACATTACTGCAGTATTTGGATGAATGTCTCTTAAATGTTGCCAGAAAAGAGCAGGTTATTTGTGACAGCCTTCCTCCTTGCTCACCCCTCCTTGATGCACTGGCCAACAACTGTCCCCACCACTTTCTATACACCTTTCCACCTCTTCCAGCATTGCTCATAATCTAGCAACTCAGCCAACTACTTGTGGCTTCAAGATGGCAGGCAAGCACTTGGTTCCCAACCAGTCGGTTTTTTGTACTTTTCCTAGAGGTCAGAACACCCTAGAACAGAACATCTTGGTTAAATCTGTTGTCCCAAATGGACAGTACACTTCAGTCAGGGTCCTTATGTTTGTGGAAGCTGTTCCATGTCCAGTCTTCACTTCTCACTTGGATCCACAACTACTGACCTTCCTGTAGGAACTGCAACACAGCTGAATGTTACCATCTACACTAAAAGCCAGTGAGGTGCAGCACAGCAAAATGGACGGCAATGTATGACAGCCTAACTAAAAGGGTTGAGGTGTTTTTTAGGTGCTCTTCAACAATTCCCCAAGAACCCAGCATGAGCTCTGCTGTTTGTACTTGCTTCCCCAGCCCAAACCCGTCACATATGAGCTTATGCAAAATTCCGAAATGAAATGTGTGTCTCTACAAATGGCCTTATTGCTAACAGTTGCATCAGCAAAGCCTGGGAGGAAGAGTGGAAGAGCTGCATATGCTTGGTCAGTGTGCTTGCTTTGCATGTGTGGTGGTCAGATGAACTTGGAGTGACCTTGTGTTTAAACCTTGGGATCCTGGCCTTTGATTGACCTTGCAACATTCCATGAAGCTGAACATACAGAGCGTTCAGTGTGCACCCTATGGTGTTAATTAGACATTAGATTGAATGGTGGCCATGTGATTCCCAGGTCTAAAACAAAGACTGGCTCACTGGGTGGTGGACATCACCACCATGATCTAAAAGTGAGCTGGGGCCCCGCCATTACCACAAGCAGTCATTCTGTATGGAACATCTCCTCCTCATGGCCATTGCTCCAGGTGTGCCACTCCAGGTGGTTTGCACTATTGCTACATGTATATATATATAACAAGTGCAAGTCTAGATTTCTGTAAAAGCCACTTTGATGTTATAAGTTCTATAGAAATAAAATTGAATTCAATTCACATATAAAGTGCCGTTTTTCACAGTATTTCAGTGAAAGGTCTGCATATTATTAAAATCTGATGCCATGTAATAAATCTTAAAAGTAGAGGAAACTTCCTATTCATTTTTTTTTACCATGAATAAATTTCAGATGTCAGATGTGTCAGATGTTATAAAGGCTTATGTGTTGTCTGTCCTTTCTCTATACAGCTTACTATAAAAGTTCCAAGAATTTAAAAATGAAATATCGGTGTAACCTGCAACAAGACAACAATCCCAAACATACAATAAATTTAGCTCACTGTAAAGTTTGGAAACATTTATCAAGCTAAAGGGTAAGCATACATTCAACTAAACATACACATTTTTTTCATGAGATTAAGAAACATCTGTGAAACCTAACACAATAAATATCTTGTAGCTGTAAATTACATTGATAAATTGCGGTCTTTCTCAAGATGTATTTAAAATTCTCTAGATTTTCTTTGTTTCTTACAAAGTTTATCACAAACACTACAAAAAGTCAAATGATTTAAAATGAACCTAAAATAATGCTGGGTGAGACCGCACAAGCCCTCATGAAACATAGGCAAGCAGAACATAAACACCATAGAAAGCCAAACAGATTAGAGCCCACCACCTGCACAATCTCACCAGGAGATGGCAAAGTGTATGTCACAGCATGAGGAGGAGGTGGAATGGTTACTTACAACAGGATGTGTTCGCCAAACAAACCCACTCACCCCGGGAGAGTACTAAAGCTTGGACTCGTCCACCCGTCCTAACACTTCTATCTTGAATCAGTGAGATATAAACAGTAAGTAAAAGTCACAACAATACAAAACAGCATACAGGGAAAAATATATTGGATGTGTCGTCCCTGAAGAATCGTTCAACTGTTCGCACAGAAAAGCAAAATGTTGACTTGCTGCCTAATATATCCCACCATATATATTTAATATATTTTACATCATTAGATAATTTTACAAATTATTGTTTACAACAAAGGTATGCTTAATTGTTTTATTTAATATATAATACCTAATGTGATCTTAATTATCATGTAGAAAATTTTGTTTTTGTCTTGCTTGACCATGTTCTACTGTATATACCTAATTATATAATTGTTATTGTATTATTGTTATGCAAATATAGTTGTGACACATAATGTTAGCAAAAAACACATTTTACTAAATATTTCTATCAGTGTCAGTGTCAGTTGTGCATTTTGTACTATTTTTAGCTCAGTATAATACATAGGTCCTTGGTGACGTGAGGAAAGGCCTTTATCCTGCTGCAGAAAGACAGCAAGCAAAACAACAGATAAAAGACATACAGTGGGGCCGCCCTGCTCTTTTTTTAAATAGCACAATGCTTATCTAAAAGAACAATTACATTTTCCATGTGCTTCTGTGGATTAGCGCTGTCCAAAAATAAAATGTTTAAATGGTTTGTTAAAAATCACCTGGATGATTTTATTGAAGGGTATTAGTGCCCTTACTAAATACTTTAGTACATCAGGATTTATGAAAGTATGGTACTGTTAAGTTATATAAAACATAATGTGAGAATCCCAGCATTCCTTAATACGCAGTAAAACAGAGGAACAAGTGACACACTGACACTATTTGCACTATTGAAACAAGATATTCTCACTAGGCTGGACATCTGCCACTTGATACCGATGAAGCAGAAGTTTCAGATCACTGATAATCTTTGAGCCGTGGTCCACATGCGCTTGTCACTGATACCAATACTTCTACACATGAATATTAAAAATGCATATGAAAAAGTGATTCATGTGCAGCCCAAATCCCAGTCAACCTAAAGTCTTGTAAGCAAGATGGATGGTGATAAGTCCAACAAATAATTGTCATATAGATATATTACTATGGAACGTTCACACAGGAGACCTTCTTCTCTGGTGATGAATGATCACAGCTCACACTGAACCATTTAAACTTGGTATGATATGAAAGACCAAAGTGGATATAGCTGGGAGTTTTTATAAAAGCTTGTCAAGACAATTAAACACTTTCCACAGTCTGTGAAAACATTTACAATCAATACGATCGGTCATAACATTGTGAGCAGTGAGAGGTGAAGTGAATAAGACTGAGTATCTCCTCATCATGGCACCTGTTAGTGGGTGGGATATATTAGGCAGCAAGTCAACATTTTGTCCTCAAAGTTGATGTTAGAAGCAGGAAAAATGGACAAGTGTAAGGATTTGAGTTTGATGAAGGACCAAATTGTGATGGCTAGACCACTGGATCAGAGCATTTCCAAAACTGCAGCTCTTGTGGGGTGTTCCCGGTCTGCAGTGGTCAGTATCTATCAAAAGTGGTCCAAGGAAGGAACAGTGGTGAACTGAAGACAGGGTCATGGGTGGTCAAGGCTCATTGATGGACATGGGGAGAGAAGACTGGCCCGTGTGATCCGATCCAACAGACGAGCTACTGTTGCTCAAATTGCTGAAGAAGTTAATGCTGGTTCTGATAGAAAGGGGTCAGAATACACAGTGCAGGACGGGTCAGGGCTGTTTTGTCAGCGAAAGGGGGACCGACACAATATTGGGCAGGTAATAATATATTAGTAGGCACTCATTAATACATGAAATGCATTTATGCATTTTTTATAATGGTTTATTATCAAAGTATTTGAAGGTTATTTCTATAAAAACAAGCTCAAATAATGCTACAGTGATTAATTAACAAAGTGAAACATTAACACATTCGAATAAAGCTGAAAAATTTCTGTGAATGAAAATGTTGAAAAAAAAAACAGCTGCTCCTTTCTATAATCTAACCCATAATTAATGTGGAAAAGAGTAGTCATTAACACATTTACCTTTCCTAAGACTATTAGTTTAAACTATGACTAATGGTAATATGGATTGGGTTTCACAACCCCTAGTAAAAGTGACCTACTTGTGCAGGTTATGGAATGTTTAAGACCAGGAATATTGCTGAAATATTGCTTTTGAAAAAAAAAAAAAAATTCAGTGGCTCAGCCCCTTAGTTCCAGTGAAAGGAACTCTTAATGCTTCAGCTTCATACCAAGACATTCTGGACAATTTCATACTCCCAACTTTGTCGGGAACAGTTTGGGGATGACCCCTTCCTGTTCCAACATGACTGTACACCAGTGACCAAAGCAAGGTGTGTTTATGGGAATTTTTGAACATTCCTCTAGAAGTGCATTTGTGAGGTCAGGCACTGACGGACGAGAAGCTCTGGCTCACAGTCTCCACTCTAATTCTTCCCAAAGGTGTTCTATGAGGTTGAGGCCAGTCAAGTTCCTCCACACCAAACTCACTCATCCATGTCTTTATGGACCTTGCTTTGTGCACTGGAGGGTTGTCCCAAAGCTTTTGCCAATATAGTGTATTCTGTTTTGCTGGACAATTGGATAATTAGCTTTCATTTATCATTTGCTCATCAGAGTGAAGTAGTTTAATTTATAAGTACTCACTAATTCATGGTTAAGTGACAGATGTGTATTATACTGTATTCAGTGTGTGATTTGTTGTATATTAACTGAATAATTGCCAGGTGTCGTTAAATAGCCATTAATACAATATACTAGTGCTGTTTCCTTGCAGATCATTACAGATGCAGACATCTGCTTACCTCATTGAATCAACATTAAACTACAGTTTATTACTAAAAAGTGAGCAAGAAAGACCATCACTACTGTAGGACACATTTGAATCTCATTAAGTATCTATCTATTAAATACATGCAATGTATTAAACCATAGCAATTCCTTACAATGTGACATCAACACTAACTAACATTAAAACTATTACAAACCACCAGAAAACCACTGGAAACAATTAAAACCTGTAACTTTTTCCATGTAGGTGGTGAAGGAGCTGACAAAGGTATCAGGCAATCTTTTATGGGTCTCTATGGGCATCACTGTAGGTAATTTCCAATGTGGAAAAACGGGTGTCATGTTAAAGAGGGGAAAAAAGTATAGACACCATGCAGACTCATACCAGCAAGATTCATCCACCAAAAGAGCTGAGAGGCATTATTGATTAATGAATCCATTAAATGAGGTCCACTTAACCACTGGCTCCAAAAGTACATAGTATAGAAGATTTCAGGCAGCTCAAAGTGCTGGACTAAGCAAGAGATAAACAGTAGGACACAGCGCCCTCTCTTGAAAAACAGGGTAAAACAAATCATCTGGACTAAAAAAAGAAAGCAAATAATAGAGATTTCTGATCCGATATATCATTAGCAGCTATATGTGCATTACTGCTGGTTTGAATGAGAATAAAAATCAGATGTTATACAATACAAAATGAGTTACGACTGAATACTTTACATCGTGAAAGGAAATAAAAACAAATGCCGGATTTAGGTCCCAGTTATTTTTCACGATAAGAAAGAAAATGAGTTATCACTATGATTTAGTTCTCTGCTCTTACTGTGCTCACAGTGGTTCACCGATGAAGCATTCGTTCCTGTAAGCATATGCAGAATGTACAAACAGCTGCACACCGTTCACTTTGTGTGTGTGTGTGTGTGTGTGTGTGTGTGTGTGTAGAATGCAAGCGAGGCCCTCTGGGGCTCTACGTTCCTACTCAACATGACCTTTCCACAGCTGGTGCACACTAAAGGAGAAAACATTTGTTGATAAAAAGGCCCTGTTTTTGACTTGAGAGCCAGCATGAGAGGTTAAGCCAAGTTGACCTTGCTGAACAGGAACTCATCCATTAGATGCTGAGCCTGGCCTTATCACAGTCCTGCTGCTGCTGCTGCTGCACCCACCACCCCCGGGCTTGACTCACATGTGCCGCACGTGCTCACAGGCATACAGGACGTTTCTACAAAGCCTTTCCATAAATAAGGGCACAGCACAGTATGGAACATCATTTGTTGGAAGCTGATATTCTGTAAGACACTGATACACCACTAGTGGATTAGATAAGAGAGGTTTATATAGGTGCTGCTTGGCTTCTCCGCACACTTGGACCATTTTCGGTTAAATAAGCAATGGATTCTTCTTTCGTATCAGTTTTACCTTGCATTTGGTGCCTTTTGGACCTCAAATTGATTTATAAACCTGATATTAAAGCTACTACAGAGCACTTGTTTAACTATATATAAGTCTACTTGTTTATAATTACTGATGTGAGAAGCACCTTTATGCTTGTGATGGTGTTTACGTTATAATTTTGGAAAAAAAGCAACATCTGTACAGTTTTTTTCCTAACAATGTGACATGTATAAAAGTGGATAATACAGTATTCTATAGCATACACTTATATAGAAGCAAAAAAGCAAAAAGATAACAAATAAAGAGGAGTGTGAGGACAGTCCGAAACAGAAAACCCACTCAGTCATCAATATTAAATTTTATTCATTGCATATTATTAGCTTTTTACTTTCTTTTTTTTTTAGAATCTAACTAGCTCTATATTGGAAATAAATCTAGAATTTTGTGGCTCATGTAGCAGACTGTATATTGTCTTCTTGTCCGACAGATGATACAAGCACTGTGTAAGAGTCTTTTAGCTATAGGTTTAATTGGTTTACTCTTCAAGTGCACCTTCCTAAAGTCATATCGAATCCTATTAGATTCAAGAGCAGCAAGTTACTGAAATACAACTGTCCAGGTCTTATGTTTAATATTTTCCACATTTAGTGGCCAATCTGCCACTTATAGCACAAGTGTACTCGATGAACTGATTTTTAATGTCATTAAAATTAAAGCGTAACATGTGGCTGCTTAAAACTGGGTCACTTTTGTTCCACGGTACATTTGCCATAACCGGCTCTTATGTTCCTAAAGTCAACTACATTTGGCCAGAAATTCTTAATTATATTTTCTTTATTTTGGCATGAATAGTGATTGAACTGAAATAAAACCAAAAATACATAAGTGTTCAAAACATATCATCTGGTGCAATTTAGAGTGTGATTATTTAATCAAGATCCAAATAACAGCAATAAGGAGAATTCTTCATTTAAAAAAAGCTGAGGCGCTGAGAGAACTATGTGATGCTCACCATAATTTTACATTTTTTTTTATACATTGTGGGACTGTTCCATCAGGAAGAAGCTTATCTAAGTGAGCAGACCCGATGGAAAGCCTAATCATGCTGTAGTGAGGTCACTGTTTACATGGAGAGCTGAGATGGGCTGTTCAACATTTCCTGTTGATATCCACCACTCCATGTGTTGTGTGTCCTTTTTTTTAGTGTAGTGACTGTCCTGAACAACAAGGAGTTTCATTTATCTATGTATAAAGAGCCATCTTGGTTAATTTTAATACATTTTAATGAAATCCAACACTGCTTATGGTTGTAAAGAACATACTTTGGGTCAGGGTTAGCTGATGACTTGTTTAGTTGCACCTTAAAGATTCATTTTAAGATGTGATGAGTTTGAACCAGTACAACAGAAATTTAAAAAAAAAGAACAAAAATGTACTATTTCCCCTTATATCCATGTTTATCATATCAAATTGCTCTAAATTGACTTAATTTTATTAGCATTAATTCCCAATGCAGTACTAACAGGCATGAACTCCATTTGTTTTATCCAAATGCAAGATTTTCTTTTAATCCAATTCAATATATGCATATTTTTTTTTACATTTAAAGATTAATTGGATTTAAAGATTGTGTTAAGTGAAGCAGGTGACGATCTTTAAGATTTATAAGTATACAACACTGCCATCTAGAGATCAGAATGATAAATCCTTAACATTTCAGAAAGTTTGCCTTTATTAAATATGTAAAACTGCTGGAGTCAGGGGCACTGAGTGAAGGTCTAGTGGAAGAACTCCTCGGTCTCCTTTTCCTGGACATGTCCTTTTTCTGAATTATAAAATATTTCTCTGTATAAAACTCTGGATTTAATATTATAGAATGTACCAAACGTTTATTTATTTATTCACACATAGATAAACTCAAGTTAATGATAACACATTAAGTTAATTGCAAAACACAACAAAATTAGAGACTAAATAGATGAATAAGCTGTAAAAGAAAATAAAGAAAACAAAATATTTCTGTTCAAACCCCTGTTTTTTCGTCTGAAGGAATTATTTTGATATGTATTATAATCTATTATAACATAATCTTGCAGAAAGTTTATTTCCATCAAATTTCACCACAGTTAATAACATTCATGACTTTAGAGGTATGCAGCTAGTGTTGGCTGAGGAAATTATTGTGACCATACATAATCTGTCCCTGTTTGTGCGTAATGCTGACTGTAACTGGTTAACGCTTGGAGAAAGTCACGTCCAGGAGATCCGAAGGGTTTAAATTTGGCTGGAGAGGGAAAATGTGTGAACAGAGGAGATGGAGATCCAAACAAACACACAATGACTGCTTGTGTCTAAGGCAGCTGTTACTATCTGTTTAACGTTACAGAGAAACATCACTCTCAGCAAACCCAGAGCCAACAAGCCCAGCTCCAGGCACACAGCCAGACTACTACAAGCCCCACAAAAGTGGAGGTTTTTATTACAAGTAAAGGGAATTTAAAGCAAGTCATAGCTTGTCCTGGGTTTACTCTTAGACATTTAACCATGGCTATTATGTAGGTCTGTTTTCCCTAAACTTAGATATTGTCCAATTCATTGTCCAGGTTCAAATGTTTTCCCCAACATTTAGCCATTTATCCACCTGTCAGTAAATAAGTCATCAAGGAAACCAATTCAACTGATTTATATCTGTACATTTTGACAATATAAGCAATAATAATAACAACAACAACAATAATAATAATAATAATAATAATAACAACATAATTTTTAAATGACTTTATACATTCTAATTAAATGCTTTAAATTTTGGGGATATTTGAGTTCCAAAATCACATTATAATCATATTGATTATGAATTATTTAGCTATTTTATATATATATATATATATATATATATATATATATATATATATATATATATATATATATATAGATATATATTATACAGGTTTTGTAACTACTAGCTACAGTCTGAGCAGGTCCTGTGAGTTATATAAGAAAGTGAGTGATTTAATTGGAAAATTGGTTCTTTGCTTTTTAAATTTATTTGTTTGTTTATTTGTTTGTTTTTTCAGGGTTTGGTTGGAGGAGAGGCGAGTTGGTCGAACCTAGCTGACCCACATTTATGCATGTACACATTCATATACACTGTAGGGTGTTTTCACTGACATGTCTATTACTGTAGATAGATAAAGCTATTCCAAACGCTACACCCTGTCCTGGCCTTAAGCTCAGTATCCAAAAGGTAATCACTGGCACAAACACAAACACACACTATAACTGATCTCTCCTCCACATTCATCCATCATCAGGCCAGTTCCAACTTCCTGTCACACACACATGTGCCCACACACACACACAATATATATAGAGCTATTAAGGTCCCTAAAGACACATTTACATACATATGTACACAAAAAACAGCTAACTCAACATCTATGCCTTCCATGATTCACCATCAGGCACAGATGCCACACACTGCTTAACGGGGCTCACTGGTATCCCCTGCAGTTGTGTGCATGCATATGGCAGCAAAGGGTCCAATTCAGGATCATGCTCTCAGCACACATAACTTCTCCCATGGGATTCCTATAATGACCCACACACTAATCCTTTTGTAGAATGTCATGCACACACACACAAACACACACACACACACACACACATGCATATATGTACACAAACACCCAGAGTACATTTGCACAGTCTTAGGCCCAATTCCAAATCACAAATCGCAGACCTCCCACACTTTCACTTGCAATTCCAAATCACAAGGCAAAATCTACTTTGCAAGAATGCACAGCTGTCGTATTTAAGCCACTTTTCCTAATACCAAATAATGGTTTTCAGTTTTTTCGCATTGGATTCTGGCTCAATTATTATTTGAGTATCTACACATAACCGTTCTCGGAAAGGAATCAGAGACGAAACATCTAAACATCACATTGCACCTAATACACCTAATCCTGATGCTGATTTCTTTTCAGATTCTTTTATGTCTGCATAGAACCTGCATCTGTGAAACTATTGCTAGACACATTCCTGCTAAATAATTCAGGCTATCAAACAGCAATTTTCTGGTCATCAAACACACACACACACACACACACAAAAACCTGGCTAAAGGGAACAGAGTCAGATTTTATTTAATACGGACCAAAGTACATCTGCAAGCCATCATCACACTGAAAATTTTACACTGAATTTGCATTATGTTTAATTAACAATCAATCTATATGTATTTTATTCTTTATCAGTGTATCTTCTTGTTATTTTTGCACCTCAGAAACTGTTAATTAACTATTTATTTCCATTCAGATCCATGCGTAATGAGTGAAACAACTGCAATCAGGCATGTGGACAGAGCCACAATTGTCTAAAAGCATCAGCATCACGTCTGTGAAGTTAGTGTCAGAAGGGAATGTCTGAATCACACATACAGCAAATACTCTGATCTGATATTCTAAGTATATTGATATTGGATTAATCAGGTTGTGTGGTGTGGTGTAGTGCACACTTCAGTGGTGTATAAATGAAACATCCCAGGTTCATTCCTGAGCGCAGATCTCTGTGTGGATTTTCTGTGCATGTTCTCTTTGTGGGTTTCCTCTACCAGTTTCCTTCATGCCAGTAAGTATATTAGTCACTCTAAATTACCCCTTGGTGTGAATGAGCATAAAAAGGTTACTGTAAAAAAATTGATGACTTATTAGAGCATTCACATTTGGCTGTTCTAAAAAAGTTCAATGGGAAGAAACTTTTATTTTGTCACATATACATCACAGCACAGAGAAATGCTTATAGGAATATCCCAGCTTGTTAGGAAGTTAGAGTTAGAGGCAAACATGATACAGCATCTCTGGAGCAGAGAGAGTTAAGGGCCTTGATCAAGGACCCAATGGTGGCAGCTTGAAACCCCTCTAACTTCTGATCAACCTTTGATCTAACCATTTGAGCTATCACTTCAATTTAGAAACACATTACAACACACATATAGAGAGGTGAGGGGATCTGTAATGTCCTGGTGATTCAGATATGATCTCTGAATGTGCATGATGAGGCTGATTATTAATTTACATATATATTTAAATGCAGATTTACATTAAAATGGAGCCCAGGTAAAAAAAATTAATCAGTATATATAAAGCAAAATTGATTTCCACTCTTGCTTGTACTGGGAATTGTAATTATCTAATTACTTGGCACAGTTATTGAGAATGGTAAAAAGCCAACAAGCTTAATTATGATCAAAGCCAAAAATAACCAGTGACAAGGTCTGACTCCAGTCTGGTTTATGGAACAATCAATATATTACATTTAGCTCTGTGCTTACGTTTTAGAGTGAAAAAAGCAGCTATTATGTACTGCCAGTGATGTACCAGTCTGAAAATAAAGAACAACATAATCCTCTTTACTGATCGACAATGTTAAAGTTATTCGATAGATCAGTTTGCTTACAGATGTATAACTTGTCCTATATAATGTATAATGTCCTCAGATGTCAACTTACAAGCTTACCATAATCTATCATATAGTGATTCACAGAAAGAAGCCTATAAAGAGCTCTAAAAGGTGAGTCACAAGACTTTTAGTACCTCCTGTATTTTATTCAGATTTTATATTTATACTTTGATTAAAGATTGCTGAGACAACATCACAGTTATCTCTCAGACCCAGATCAGGAAAACAGACGGCTCAAATCACACACTCCTGCTTGATATCTCCACGGGTGTAATACGAAAATAAGGAGAATCTCAACAACTTGTCCCATTAATTGCAACTGGTTAATGATACCAGCTTGGCAGCAAGGGTACATCAGATGACGATAATCTATCATTCATTAGATTTTTACTTTACAAACTTACCTGTTTTGCAAGAAAAATGGTAAAAAGAGCTTATACATCATGTTCCCTCTTATAACATTGGACTCTAGAATCTTAATTTCAATTGCTTTGTTCACGCTACTATACACTAATCAAGCAAAACATTATGACCACCTGCCTAATATTGTGTCGGTCCGCCTTTTTACTGCCAAAACAGCCCTGACCCGTCCTGCACTGTGTATTCTGACCCCGTTCTATCGGAACCAGCATTAACTTCTTCAGCAATTTGAGCAACAGTGGCTCGTCTGTTGGATCGGATCACACGGGCCAGCCTTCTCTCCCCACGTGCATCAATGAGCCTTGACCGTCCATGACCCTGTCTCCGGTTCACCACTGTTCCTTCCTTGGACCACTTTTGATAGATACTGACCACTGCAGACCGGGAACACCCCACAAGAGCTGCAGTTTTGGAGATGCTCTGATCCAGTGGTCTAGCCATCACAATTTGGTCCTTCATCAAACTCGCTCAAATCCTTACACTTGTCCATTTTTCCTGCTTCTAACATCAACTTTGAGGACAAAATGTTGACTTGCTGCCTAATATATCCCACCCACTAACAGGTGCCATGATGAGGAGATACTCAGTCTTATTCACTTCACCTCTCACTGCTCACAGTGTTATACCTGATCGGTGTATATACATATACTCTATACTGTATCACTCTCTATATGTATATTACTCTCAAGGCTGAAAGCTCCTGCTGCTCACCATGTAGTCTGTTGACTTTTGTATTGTGAGATTGGTATATGATGTAGGCTTACAGATTTGCTGGCAATTGTGCCCCTACACCTTTGTCTGTGAATTATTATTACACAACTCTCAGGGTTACTCAAAGCAGCTCAGAAAGATCTGCTTATTAGATATTTTCTCTGCAATTCAATAAATCATAGCTTTTTAACAACAAAAATAACCTAATCACTTGTAGCTCAGATTAAATTAATAGCTAATTTTTAAGCTAAGTATGCATGATATCTTCTAGCTTTCAGCCTAATAGAAAATTTGTCTTCTCAATGGAAAAAAGCAATATCAATTTTCAACTACATTAATACTCCAGCATTCGATGTACACAGATCAGTCATATCATGACTATAACATTGATTATCTCATTACAGTGGCACCTGGCAAGGGATGGGATTTATTAGGCAGTGGGTCATTTTAATATTATGGCTAATTGGTGTACATAAAAGGGATGATTTCCAGTATTAAAGTATCGAGGTAAAACAGTGGGCTGAATGACTTGAAACCCAGCCAAAATCTACTGTAAATGATCTTTTAGAGCATCATGGTAAAGCACAGGATCTCTAGACAGTAAAGTTGTATACATCAACACATTCCACATACAATGGCAAAAAAGAGAACATTTGCAAGGGACCAAGTAGCATTAAAGTTCAACATCTTTCATCATTCATGTATCTTCAGTAATGGCTTTATCTTGAGAAGGTGGTGTTATAAATCTGGATCTCAGTAGCACTAGGCATAAGGCGAAAGTGGACCTCAATTCATTTCAGGCCAGCATGAACACACACTTTCACATCTAGGGGCAATTAAACATAGCCAAACCACCAACTAGCCCACATTTGTGAAGTGAGAGGAAAGTATGTGTATTCATTTAATTTTTAACCAAAGTTATTAGAAGTGAAAAAGAATCCAATCAAAGCTTAGAGCTGAGCATCTGCTAGCACTCCTCTGGGAGTCTCACAATCTTTTGGCTTTTAGCACAGGACCGTAACAGCAGAGCTATCATTGCAAAATAAGATGTTGCAGTGCACAGTGAGAGACTTAATTATTGTCTATGCAATAACAGAAGACTATCAGGATGGCAGATACTGGGCTGTTTAATTAATGAAGCAATAAAAAAATGGAACAAGACTTTAATCACCGGCTCTTTACGAGATCATTTCGGTTTCTTCAGTGCATTAGTAAAATTATGCATTATGATGATCTATATTTGAGCACCTTAGCTCCTAATCATTTTAAAACAAAAAATTATTATTATTATTATTATTATTATTATTATTATTATTATTTAGTAGTTATTGTTTAGCCTTTGGCATTGTTTTTAATTGATAATTGGCTGATGCCACGTTATCAGACTGAATCCCACAAACACCCAATCCTTTGCTGTGTGATGGTCAGTAAAATAAGAGGGAACATCTGCAGCATGTTTACACATGACACCATGTCCACGGACAGCTGCTGATCGTGTGTCTGCCAACTTGTTTCATGTTTTATGTGGGCTGACTCTCAAAAGCAAGAACAAGCCGATCCTTCCTACTATACAAAACAGCTGTCTGGGGATTAGGGACATATTAAGGACACTTCTGTTTCAGGTTTTTGGGGGCGCTGAAATCAACATGGTGCACTAATAGAACAAAGAATCAGGAAAACCTGCGGACAAAATGGTTTCTCAAGAACAGGAAATATTTTAAATAATAATGTCATAGTTTCCTAGCAGGAAGATTTAACTGCTAACAAAATATTGACATTAATTTTTATTTGAAACCAATTTGAAGATTGTATTTACTAGTGTTTCACAATCAGTTTTAATGCTGTTAGTGGTCATGTGTTGGCTCCTAGGGGTCATATTTGTGGCTTTTTGTCTCTTACTTTACTTGCAATAATACATAAAACATTGGTATTGATTGTATGGGGGTCCTGTGCTAATAATCAGAGAGAGAGGAAGAGAGACAGAGAGGAAGAGAGAGAGAGAGAGAGAGAGAGAGGGGAAAAGACGAGGGGAAGAGAGAGAAAGCTGTGGATTACAAGTCTAAATATAAGCTTTGGGATGGAAGGGTAGTCATTCATGTTGTAGGTTCCTCCAGATTGGCCATAACACTATAGTAAACATATCCTGCTGTCAGTCTGTTAAATGTATTATGTAGTAAAGGAATATCTTTATACTGTAAGTCATGAATGTCTCAAACACCATCCAACCGTATGTAAATCCAGAGCCAGCAAATTATACTTCTCACCATTTAGAGCTTTTTCTAACTGCTTTTGTTTCAAACCTTTATATCCATAAAGCATTAGGCATATTTCTCCGCCTTCAGTACTATATGATCATCTCAAGGGGTAAGTTATGTGAAGTTCCTCAACCATTTACAGCAGGAAATATCACGGACATCCAATTCCTAAAATATGATGTGGCACAACAATGGAGTTCTTATAGTGAAGCACAGTGGGCATTGAGAAGGGAAGCATGATCCTTAACTCCAGCAGTTGTCTTGAGCAGCTGAGGAAGTGGACACAAGAGGAATGAGGATAAGGGGGGATTGGAAGTGGGCACGTGCCAGACGTAGACAGGTGGGTCTACTGTATATGCTACCGAGCCATTCTTCTACACTTGGTGTAGGTGGATTTGAGGCTTTAAGGATCAAAAATCTTAACAATACTGTGATATAAGAACAATTAATAATAATAATTATTATTTACACATAAGTATTTTTGGTATTTTAATTGTGATAGGTGTTTTCTACAACAGTAAGACAGACAGTAGTTCCAGATATAAGGCAAATCACAGTCTTATATTAATATATTAACTTTGTGAGTGGACGTTCAACATTAAACAGATTCTAAAACAGATATGATATGAATTTTGCTGTGAATAGATTTATTTATCATTTCCAGTCTCAGTCCTGCTCCTATTTAAAATCCTTCTGAATAGAGTGGCCTTCAGTGTAACTTCAGATGAAGGTTATATTAATGCTATATTAGTGTTGTATAAGAGGAATAAAACACTTAATGAATGCGCTGTTCATCCCATCATTTTCCCCTGTTTTCCTATAACAGCACTCATGTTTTATTCTTTACATAACAACTCTCTGTCAGATTGCACTTGAGCTATGAGATGGCCATAAAAACTGTATATTTACTGTATGTAGCATATACAGCTGCTGCTGCGCTTCCAAATTTTATAAAGCCCCATGCTAATACAAATCAGGGTGTTTATTGCAGGATAAGAAAAACACAATGTTTTTATTAATAAAGTTATACTTGAATTACGAATAAAAAAAAAAAGAAAAGAAAAAGCTTCTTGATTGAAAACCTCTTGCGGATGTTGGTGCCCCAATTTAAGTACCTAACAGGTGCCCTCAAGAGTAGGACTGAGGCTCAGCGTATACAAAAACTCAACAAGACGTTGTGTCTGGAGAGCAAGCTGTGATCCTGGTGGAAATTTAATCTCTCGTTCATTACTTGTGTACCTTTCTCCAGCCTCCTTCATCTTCCGATATATATTCCCTCTTCACATCTGCTCATTCCATCAAACATGCCTCATCTTCTTACCTCCAAAACATCCAAAGAATTCCCCAGAGCAGATCATCACATTTTCCACACCGTCTCAAAGAACTGTGATGTATAGGAGGATGATCAAGAGGGGATAAGGAGAGCAGGAAAGGACAGATGAGGAATTTCTTTTAGGAATTTTAAAGATTAAGTGGTATAACAAAACATATTGTCCTCTTATGTCGTTATGTCTTATGTCCCCTTATTATATCCAGATCAAAGTCTGTGCCATGTTTATCTTGAATGAAGGCAAATCTCTGTAAGATTAAATGACACAAACACCAAAATAGAACATCAGAAAGGCCAGTGCTACGATAGAAGTGCCCCAGTGCTAAACCAGTAACACAAAGTTGAAATATACATACTGTGGTATGTATATTACCCTGTGAAACACTTCCGTGATATACGTTTCTAGCTTCAGTAACATGATTATTAAGGCTACCTTAGTTTCCTTAGTTCCTAGAAGCTATCAGTGTCCTTATCACTCAAAATGGATGGACTCTAAATACCGAATTAGCAGGACGTTAAACAAAAGCAAAGTTTGTTCCTTCCGAACACAATGCCTCAGTAAACTACATTCGCTACAGTCACAGTACACCCTTTACTTTAGAATCATAATAACTGATGGAACTGCAAGGGCTTTCCTGTATCAAGCACTGCATTAAGGAAAATGGAGCTTTTAAGGAGCCTCTGCTAAAATACATCAAGCATTATACTTGGAAGCATGCCATCCATGCCAGCCAAAATGGGGCTGGTTCAATAACAAATCAGCTAGAATATAATTTACCAGCACATCAACATTACATTTATTCATGTCCATTTGGCTGAAGCTTTTATCCCATGTGACTTGTGACCAGACAGAGACAAGAAGTATTACAAGATTACAAGCAGGAGAGAGTAGAGAGCTGGGACAACAAATATACGACCATGTTCATGTTTTCCTAAAGTTAATCTGCAGAGCTGAACTATTCATACCACAATTACAGAATGTCAAGAGACTGGTTTTATCACCATGTTCCATTCACCAGACCAGCGACTGTCCTGATGAGTGACTATGCAGATGTGTGAAGGTCTATTGATTACTACAGTAGGCTGGTATCCAGGAACTAAACCAGAGGAGAGCTCCATAACAAGCCATGTCTGACTTGAATGATTTGGTTAATAGCTGGGCTTTGGCTGTTACCCCAAGTTTTTTGGAGAGGCTGGATGGAAAAGCTTGCCAGTGATATTGTGTTAAATCGAAGGACATGCCATAAAGACAATATAGTAAGTTGTGAATAAGTTAGAGGTGGCCAAGGCAACTGGCAGAATGTTGAATGAAAATATTTGCTCCAGCTAGTTATTATTTTTTAGGTTGGATCTTGTCCAGAAGTACAGAATTATGGAAATAATTCATATTACATAAGGTTGGGTTGATTTAACTACAATTGAAAGGTAATGTCTGTGTTACGATTTCAATATCGAAAGTAACAGTAAGATTATTTGGAGTATCAACAGCATCAATACCGTTACTCACAGATCGTTTCATTTTTACAACTGATGTATTTTTTCTTATACTTCTATCAAAGTGTTTTCTTTAATTAAAATACAGGGATTGATCTATTCTATTTATAAAATATCACACTGCTCTCTGCACATTGTTAACTTTATTCAAAACCTGTAGATCTAAATAATTCTATGCATATTGCATGTAAATGTGATCTTTTTTGCTATAAATTCCATTTGCAGTACAACACCATCTTATTATACAGTATACAGTGCAAATATAAATAATGTTCGTTATTAATTAGCAAATAAAAAAATTACTAGTCATCTATAATTATTTCTCAGAAAGAAGTGGCTCTACTATCAATGACCAAATGAACGGCCAGTGTAATAAAGCCTTATAAACAGCTTACACCCATTATTTCCCCTGGATACTATAGATGTGTAACTAAAAACTTTTGCTATAATCATAAAGGCTGTTCTGTGTTAATCTCAGGACATTTTCCTCTCATACTTAACACCCTGATTGCCTTTACTCATCACCTAGAAGAGGATGCTTTCTCTTTTGAGTCCAGTTCCTCTCAGTTCCTTCATGATGTCGTCTCAGAGATTTGCTCTTTGTATTTTTGTACTTACTATTAATTTACTGCTGATAAGTATATATGTGAACTCCTGCAAGTCCTGTAAAAAAGACACATATCTGTGCATGTACACTGATCAGGCATAACATTATGACCACCTGCCTAATATCGTGTCGGTCCGCCTTTTTACTGCCAAAACAGCCCTGACCCGTCCTGCACTGTGTATTCTGACCCCTTTCTATCAGAACCAGCATTAACTTCTTCAGCAATTTGAGCAACAGTAGCTCGTCTGTTGGATCGGATTACACGGGCCAGCCTTCTCTCCCCACGTGCATCAATGAGCCTTGACTGTCCATGACCCTGTCACCGGTTCACCACTGTTCCTTCCTTGGACCCCTTTTGATAGATACTGACCACTGCAGACCGGGAACACCCCACAAGAGCTGCAGTTTTGGAGATGCTCTGAACCAGTGGTCTAGCCATCACAATTTGGCCCTTTTAGTCAAACTCTCTCAAATCCTTACGCTTGTCCATTTTTCTTGTTTCTAACATCAACTATGAGGACAAAATGTTGACTTGCTTGATGAGGAGATCATCAGTCTTATTCACTTCACCTGGCACTGTGTTATGGCTGATCGGTGTATTCCCAGCACTGTCAGCACAGCTAGACGTACCTCCATAGAGTGTCTAGGTCAACAGTGGTAAATGTATGTAAGTACCAGACAAAGGGGCTGGATTCAGCTCATACCTGTCCATTAGCAAATGATTTTAAGTTTATGAGAAAGAACGTCCTCTTCATGTGTGTGCTGCTTCCCCACTTTAAGAAATTAGAAAAAGATCTACGGCCTAGGACTTTAAAAGAAAGTTGCTTACTCATCCAGTTTATATGTCAATGTTTCTTATCCATACAGAGCATTAAACACACAGCAATCCATGGTTTGTCATCCATGTATAAAGAAGCACATTACTAAGATGAGGTAAGAGTGTTATTAAATGGTGGGTTTCACCTAAAAACACCCAAAAATATATTCTGTTCTGGATATATAAATGATTTTCCAAATCAGATAAGACTCATGTAATGGATTCTCTTCCCTTTGTGACATAAAAAATGATTCATTAAATAACTATTCAGTTTAGCCGTGAATATTATGCTGATGTGTAAAAAGCGACCTCCATATGCTGTGTTCAGATTCCAAATATATGGCAAACTTGTGATTCCAGTGTGACAGTAATGTACTGCAATGTATTTAATTACAAATCATGTTTTCTTAGTGGCTTATACATTAGCTTTGGATATCATTTGAAGAGCACTATAATGGATTTGGATTTGTGAGAAATGAATTTTCTTGCCATTAAATTTTTAAGTTTGCACCAGATTTTCTCTCAAGTAGTAACGAAGCCATTATTGAGGAAAACATAACAGTCACATTCTTTTAGTCACATTCACCTGGACCACTATAACAAGATAACAGTCGCATTATAAGACTGAATGTTCACAGTCCAAACAAAAGAAAGAGAGAAATGATGCAGTGTTTCCTACACACAGGTAATACAGACCGGCAGCGTGCCCAGGTACGTTGACGAACACCCAGGTATACTGTGTCCTACTTAAAAGAAAATCACATTTTATATATTAATGGATCTGTGAAAAAACAATGCACCTTCTAAATTGGCTATGGCATGAACTCAGCTCAGGGTCAGAGAGAGAGAGACAGAGAGAGAGGCGAGAAAGAATGAGGCACAGACTGAAAAGTGAAGGCCTGAAGCTTCCAGAAGTGTCTAATTAGATGCCTGCAATTATTAAATTAGATTTTTTTTATTTCTACATGACAGTCATGATTTTATACAGCAGTTTAGGGAAGAACCCCATAAGGGTGCAATGGTCAGGTTTTTACATACCGTTATAGGCCATATAGTGTATTTTAGCACAGTAGCAGGGGCTCAGGTTATTATCTGGGTAAAATTTTGAATGTTCTGCCTGTGTTCATATAGGTTTTCTTTTGTTTCTTTCCACCACCCCCCAAAAAACCCATGCAGGTAGGTGGATCAGCTGCAGTGAATTGGCCCGAAGTATGAATGAACGTCTACATATGTGTGCATGTTTCCTGGTATCTCATATGAGGTAAATTCTCTAACCAACTGAAATATGCTCCCGATCCATATACATATAGATATAATGCACTGCACATTCATCCATCTGTTGTTAAAACATATTCCACATTATGTCACACAGTCCCATGGGTAAATAGTTTCCCCATATGGGCAAATAGTAAATCAATACTTTTCAATCAGTCAAATGAACTAACAGTGTTATCTGCCAAGATGATCCAAATTTGTAGTTCCCATAAGACTCCTGTGTCTTTAAAATCAATCTGTTTCCTGGCCATTAGTTAAGACAAAGGATGCTTGGGACAGACCTGAGAGCTCTACTAAACTACTGTACAACAGCACTTTACTCAAATCAGGTCTCTATACAGAGGTATAACCTGACACAACTGGGTTAGTTAACTTCACTGTGCTATGCTTTTACAATGATAATGTCAGTTTAAAAGAGAGAGAGAGAGAGAGAGAGAGAGAGAGAGAGAGAGCACAGAATAGATATGGAGTAGAGACTGTACGATTTACCATGATGTGCTACAGCAGCCACTAAGTTCATGAAAAGAACTTCTTTTTAAGCCATAGACTTTTTTTCTATAGTGAATAATAAATTTCCCAAAAGAAGACTGAAATAAAGAAATGCAGAGAATCACGTGACACCATAAACTCCAGGACTAGATCCCCCTGTGTTCTGGTAAACTGATCTTCTTCATTTAGATATTAAAACATGATTGGCTCTAATATTTTCTGACCATAAGTTTTCTTTGTTTCTGAAAACACTGTGGCTAAATTTTTGCCATAATGACATTTTTCATACAATTACCCCTTAAACTGACGATCCCAAAAAACAAGTTTAATGAGCTTTTGAAGCCTGGTTCATCATTCACATGATGCTAGAAGACAAATTTCCAAAAAAACAAAAACAAAAACAGAACAGTGTCATTTTGCTTAAACTCTTTCTCTAATCAAAATGAAATGTCTTATATTCTGCATCCCATCATGGAATTCACAGATATCCTGCCTGAATGTGTTGCAATTACATTTATGTAATGTCAAATTAGAGACCAATCCACATCTAATAAAATCATATCATGCTATCACCATCTAATGATCCATAAACTGGTGTTCAGGTGAAATGTGTGACCTCAAAATGCCTTCAACAGACAGATCAACAGCACAACATGTAGATATGAAGTGCCACCCTACCAGTTGATTGAAAAACAAAGCAACATTCAGCTACAAAAAGCTCCTTACCGCATTGTTTGCATGCCCATACTCTCTGAAGCAATGCTAAGAAATCACAAAGCAGTGACAGATGCCAAGTCCAAACAAAGTACAAAAGCAAAAATACAGGTTTTAAATGTGTAACACAATCAGAAAAAGAGTATTATTAGTCATTACATTGAATTTTTAGAGCCATGGGAACAGATGTCATACAGTTATGTCTGGGGGGAAAAATGAGTGGAGGTGTTTAAACAATAGACTTGCTTAACAAAGTTGGGAGTATTCACTCACTCACTTTTACAAACCACTTTATCCTGATCAGGGTCACCATGGATCTGAGCTGATCTCAAGAACTCTTTGGATGTACAGCAGGGAAACGAATAGGGCTCTAGGTGCAGGGCACCATGCACACACTCATTCACAGTTAAGGGTGATTTATCTTAAACTAGGTAGGTAGGAAGAAACCAAAGAATCTCCACATAGAGAGATAATATCATTGCAAATATCATTTGGTAACAATGTGGATTCTGTTACTGGACATTTTGCCAAAAGAAAAGATTTTGGGCAATAAACGTTGACCATCTTAAATGTTGACTTAAATATCAACATTTATACAGAGAGAGAGGGAGTAAAAAAGGCCTTTAAAAATCTTTTAAAGGCCTTTAAAAGTCCCCCGCAGGTTCCTTAAATTGTGCCAAGTTCAGCACCACAACGCCTAGAAAGCTCCATCTAGTCTCCATGGCTGTTTCCTAAACACTTCCCTGTTATCTATTTAAAGTGCACTACATTGGTAATGAAATGTTGGCTTCCTAACCCTATGTAGGGAACTATTTGTTCCACAGGGATGGCTTTGATATTTAGTGTCCTGCATCTCTGTGCGCTTTTACGCGGTATGACCTTTTATACAGGCGCAGGGAAATACTGCAGTGAGTCAAGCACAGGGTTGCCAGATTGGAGCTACACTTTTTCCAGATCAAATCAATTCAACTGTAGAAATTCAAAACGCTTTACAGCCTTCTTCCATGGTAGACTCCGAATTCCTCTAAAGGAAAAGATAAAAGCAGTTCCTGTTCTTCAGTTTAGAAAATCTTGCCATCAGGTTACAATCACACCTAAACCAAAAACTTTTCCAGTGTTGCCAGATTGGATGGGGTTTTCGCTCAATATAAGGTTTGCATGGATGACAATACATGAATTAAGCTGGAGAGGTTTATTTCAAGCGTGGTAAGTGCCATCCTGTGACCATGTTTATAGTTAATCTTTCAGAATTGACAGGAAATCGTTAAATGTGTCAAAACTTATCAAAGTGAGGGGAAAGTTTGAATGAATGAATGAATGAATGAATGAATGAATGAATGAATGAATGAATAAAGGATACAATAGATGAGACTCTTACCGCATGTTTGGCACAGTGCGTGAGTGATATCCTTTCTCACCGCGCGCTTGCTCTGCACAGGAGGAGAGAGCGCGCGCAACACCGCCGCGTCTCCGGTGGGCTCCGTGAAGAACACGTACCGCGTCCCTGCTTTCATCCGAAAGCACATATTCTCCCGGGACCAGATAAGAAACGCCACAGCGTCCTTCCTGAGCCCTCCCGTCTTGATCTCCCATACACGGTGAACTCTTATCCTATTTTGGTGAAGCTCTGCACGCGGGTCCGGCTCGCGCGTCTCTCGCGTTACCCCATCCACACGGAACGGTTCCGTTTCGTACCCCGGCTTCTCCGGGGATTCCTCCAGTACCCCCTCTAACACAACACCAGCGCGAAGCGCGAGGTCCCGCACCGGGATGGAGAAACAGTCGGGATTCCCGCACTCACACACAGATAGAGACGTCAAGAGTCCGCAGATCAGGCACAGCAGGCGCATTGTAACGGAGGTTTTAGCACAGGAATGGACGCAGGTGGCACAAGGGAAGGGCAAGATAAGCCAACTGAGTTCACTCGGAGTGCACACTTGGTGCTACTGGAGAGGGCGGAGTTGCCCAAGGAGAAAATCTGAGTCTTGTGTGAGAGGATTTTCCTCTTCACAGTCTCCAGTCAAATGTGACATCATTTATCACCGAATTTACCTCAACACGCTTCATCACAGCAATCTGAGACTCAAAATATAAACTTCATTACATTATCATTAATGTGCATGTACAGGTAAATAGGGTAATTAAGTTAAAAAAAAAAAAACAACCAAACAAAAAAAAACCCACAAAGTATTCCAAGAATTATGTGCATGCTTTAATAAACTAAATCTAGCCTTTTAATGTTTTAGAATTTAGATTTAGACTCTGGTGGAATTGATATTTAAAATATTTTAGACGTGAAACTGATTAAAAAATATTTAAAATGCGAAATTCCTCTGTAATATTGTTCTAATTAGGGATAGGAAGGTATGCCTGGATGGGGTGCCAAGCAACACAAGGTCATGATTTCTCACTTAAAGAGGTCAATCAGGCCAGGATATATTGCTAAGCATCATATAATGCAAATATGGTGCAAATATGAAAATCTGAGAATTGACTGAGCGACTAAAATGGTCATTTCTACCCATAGTGTCTTGCTTTAATAGGTTAGAAAAAGATATTTACTAGAATAGTCTTAATGTTAAGCAAATGCCCCATACTTCACATTATACTCCGATAATACCCAAATACCCCCTTAATTTCACACTGTATGGACATTTTAGCTGGATTTTTTAGGCTAAAAAGAAGTAGAAGAATAAACAACAAATTTTGGAAACTGAGGCTTAGCATAATTTACAGAAATACAGAAATCAGCAGAAATACTTCAAAAGGCAGCAAAACACCCAAGTGTAATACAGCTGTATTAATACTGCACACTGACTGACTGTATCACTTGTGGTAACAAACACAGAGGCATAGTGTGTAGGAAATAGTGGAACGGTCTACCCAGACCCCCTAAGTGGATTCGGCTCCTTAAGGGCTTGGCTGACTAAAAACCTTGCTATATCAAGAGGCCCCTCCTACACTATGTGTCTATATGAACAGGGAAAATTGGAAATCTGTGGAAGGCCCTGGGTCAGAATAGTATAAATAGTGCAGCGTGTGGCGAGCATGTAGCATAGCGGGTTCCTTTTCGTTCTTTATGCTTTGCCCAAAAATGTTTGCCTCGGATTCTTTTCCTGAAGCTGGCATACTGTTATTCATGATCACACACTCTGTTCACAGCAAGGGCCCTGTTCAAGTCTACTGAAACACAATCTTCCAGCAAATGTCTGGTTTTTAATAGAGACTAGGATTTAAAACACAGGAGCATCCCTTTATTTCATTTACTGACATAGTTCTCTGTGTTGAAATGAAACACAGGTGATGTGGTAAAGACGAAAAGAAGAAGCATTTTGTTGTAAAAGGTTATTATCAGATCCAGTGTTAACTTGTAGGACCATTGCATTAAAGGAACTTTCAGTAATATGTGTAATCGGAGTAGTACACACACTCAGTCCAGAACAAGACAATAATTGTGAGAAATGCATTCGTCAAGCCAAGTGGGATCTGATTGTTAGCGAGAACTCCAGCTGGAACTTTTATCAGGTGAAGAGTTCAAGGTTTATTTTATACTCCAGGAATTCTCAAACTTTTTTGTAGCTAGTGATTAATAACATAAGCTGTATTTGATTACATTCTATATACTGTGTTTATTACATTATAATAATATTTTATTAAAGCTTTTTATTCATGAAATTGTTTTTGAAGTTTGAAGTATATATTTACACCGATCAGGCATAAGATTATCACTACTGAGAGGTGAAGTGAATAAGACTGAGTATCTCCTCATCATGGCACCTGTTAGTGGGTGGGATATATTAGGCAGCAAGTCAACATTTTGTCCTCAAAGTTGATGTTAGAAGCAGGAAAAATGGACAAGTGTAAGGATTTGAGTGAGTTTGATGAAGGACCAAATTGTGATGTCTAGACCACTGGATCAGAGCATCTCCAAAACTGCAGCTCTTGTGGGGTGTTCCCGGTCTGCAGTGGTCAGTATCTATCAAAAGAGGTCCAAGGAAGGAACAGTGGTGAACCGGAGACAGGGTCATGGGCGGTCAAGGCTCATTGATGCACATAGGGAGAGAAGGCTGGACCGTGTGATCCGATCCAACAGACGAGCTACTGTTGCTCAAACTGCTGAAGAAGTTAATGCTGGTTCTGATAGAAAGGGGTCAGAATACACAGTGCAGGACGGGTCAGGGCTGTTTAGGCAGCAAAAGGGGGACCGACACAATATTAGGAAGGTGGTCATTATGTTATGCCTGGTCAGAGTGACTGGACAACTTTAGAATACTTAGAAAAATATACCTTTGTTAATAATGGGTTTTACACCAACATGACTACATGTAAAAAATTGGACAAATGCTTGAGAAACACTGCTCCTTCGGATGGACAGCTGACGAGTAATTGTAGGAAGCTGCTGTTTTAAACCGAATCATTACTGAACCATACACCAGAGTAATTAGACTCAGGTCCTGCCCAAAGCCTTCAGTGGTCATTCTTTGATCTTTTTTCCATGAAAATCATCAGAAGTAAATTCAAACTAGAATCTGAATGTCGATCTTATGAAGTAAGTGACCCCCTCATTGCGGCTGCAATAAACAGAACATTCAGGGATTTAAAACACTGCTTACTTTGTTTTTTTTCCTGCTGCAAATTGTATGATGCAGCACTATTAGAAAGGCACCTTGGGCTGCTGTAAAAGAACATAATGTAGCTGTTCCTGGCAGTAAAGTTGGCTCAAAATAAATTATAACGTTAATGACTTAACAGTTAATGTTATTTTGAAGTTGGGTATCATCATTTCCTACAGTTAAATAATAATAAAAAAATAATTCTCTTGCAAAATTAGCATAAATGACTATATATATTCGAATAAAATGCTTCAGCTAACTTCTTGGCTCCACACAGAAGTGCAGCAGTGTTACTCCAATGAATGCATTCATTACACAAGAATCACATTACAATAACAAGTCTACAGTCTCTGCTGTTTGTCTCAGCAGGCGGTCATGTGTTTTGTTTTTTTTTGCTTGTACAGTAAGGCACTGATGCTTACACACAATATCTAACACCCATAGCACCAACACATGTTTAGTAGAATTTCACCACAGCCTTTAACCTCACCCAGTGACTTAGCATGGCAGGGCCAATCACACTGCATGTCCTGGCCCCGAGCATGACCACAAGCGCCTGTGCCCTGGGCAGCTGGGAGCGGCAGTGGCGCCTGCCGTCCACCTGCTTCCAAAGTCTTTCAGCCTCACTGAATACTGGCACATCTGACCTGAGGGCGTGTGACATGACAGAAACAGCTGTGTGGGATTCCCCAGACGCGACGACAACACCGTTTCCTGAAGGCCTCCACAGTGAAACACTGCTAATGATGGATTTCCACTTTTCCGAGTCCACTGGGGTCTCCAGTTCACTAGCTCCCCTTTAACTGTGAAAAAATCCCCTCAGTACGGAATGGTATTTTATGAACATGATCCGACCTTCCAGATTTTTCAGCTCATGTGCAGTAATATTCAGACTATTTAACGGAGCCTGATTTCTGATCTTTCCAAACAAAGAACACATTCTTTCATCTTTAGCAAGCAATGAACACAGACTATCCCAGAACACTGTGAGTGTGAGGCAGGAATACACCCTGGACTGGACATTACTTGATGTTTTGAGTTAAGGTTTGGATTGAATCCATTTAATACAAGCAATCTGTTAAACAGGCTAACACCACTGGAACACCAGACCTTCTAACAAAGTTCCACAGATCTCTGGGGTCCTTCACAGACCACTATGAAAACCAGAGCACGAATCCACTTCAGTGCAGGCAGAATTACTGACCGGATTTGCTTCAATGAGTAGCAATGTGTGAGTCTGGGCACTTTCATATAATAATATTATTATTTTGATAAATCATGCTAGATTTCTCTGGGTTATAATTCCCCGAGACATGAGAATGCAAGAACAGCTGGGATTATCAATGCTGTTAATATGCTAAAAGAAAAAGAACTTTAGATGGAAAAAAGACTTGATTGCATTAGAAGAAGCCTGGAAGTCTGAAAAAGCATTAATTTCACTCATCAGTAGCTGTCTAATGAGACAGATCGATGCACAGAACTTGTAAAGCATAAAAAAGCGCCAAAGTTTAGCATGTGCACAATAAACCATGTTAAAAGTTAGTTAATTTAATCGATGTTTAGGTATTCTGCCAACTTTTCGATCTAAAGGCTTTCCTATAAACGCTGCTTTACAATTCCTTAGACACTCGGACAAGTTCAATAGATACATCATTTCATCTCTTCTGAACAGCAGAGTATTGTCATGCCTCAGGTTAAGCCACTATCTCTGACTAGTAATCCAATGACAACTTAATCTGAAAAGACAGCAGAGCTTTACTTCACTCAGGATTAACCCTGTACACAGGAACTGTTTCTATTCGCAGAGTAGCTCTTAGTCTTAGTGTCTGGTCTGAATGATTTATCATTTCCTGATTTTTATTCTTAATGAACAGAAATCCATTACTCATAAAAAATGTCTGTTTACTACCAACAGAGGTGTAAAGAAAAACTGATCCAAATAAAAAAAAAATTACATACAATTTTTTTTAAATATACACTGATCGGGTATAACACTATGAGCAGTGACAGGTGAAGTGAATAAGACTGAGTATCTCCTCATCATGGCACCTGTTAGTGGGTGGGATATATTAGGCAGCAAGTCAACATTTTGTCCTCAAAGTTGATGTTAGAAGCAGGAAAAATGGACAAGTGTAAGGATTTGAGGGAGTTTGAGGAAGGGCCAAATTGTGATGGCTAGACCACTGGATCAGAGCATCTCCAAAACTGCAGCTCTTGTGGGGTGTTCCCGGTCTGCAGTGGTCAGTATCTATCAAAAGTGGTCCAAGGAAGGAACAGTGGTGAACCAGTGACAGGGTCATGGACGATCAAGGCTCATTGATGCACGTGGGGAGAGAAGGCTGGCCCGTGTGATCCGATCCAACAGACGAGCTACTGTTGATCAAATTACTGAAGTTGTTAATGCTGGTTCTGATAGAAAGAGGTCAGAATACACAGTGCAGGACGGGTCAGGGGGACTGACACAATATTACTCAGATAGTCATAATGTTATGCCTGGTCGGTGTAAGTTTGTTTTTTAAAAAGTTGTATTCAGTTGTGAATGAGGTCTGAATGAACACTGCACTGAAAAGAAACAGTTCAATCCTGATTGTTACAGTGAAAATGGAAAGTGTAAATGCTTGTCATGAAGATTTCCTGATTTGGGTTTGAACCGGATCATATTTGGATCAGTACTGAATTAAAGTACCAAATCATTGCATGTATCATATTGTAAAATATGTATCAAGAAATATATCCTATATCTCTAAAAGAAGCAAATTCACACTCCTACAATAAAATAGAGATAAATTAAAACATTTATTTTTATTTAAACTATATACACTTTTTTTTTTTTTTTTTTTTTTTTTTTTTACACACAGTGTAAATGCACAGGTTTTTCTGAGTGACACGTGAGGAGTCACATGAAGAGTCCTTTCTTTTTTTTGTTGCTTTTCGATGCAGCAGCGTTCAGAGAGTCTGCTGGTGCTTCTATCCAGTCAGGCATCTTCCTCTTAGCTGCCTCGATTTCAGTCTGTGGGAAAAAGTGATCATGTTAAAGCAGCGAGTAGATTTTTTTTTTAATTGAAGCAGTACTCTTCACTTCAGGTCTATAATGAAATGACATGAATTAATCCAAGCAGAGGGTAACTGTAATTCACTTTATTTCTACATTCAATACCTGACTAAAATCTTGCACTGATTTTTGTACATATTGGAGTTAAGTACGGTGGTCGAGAAGTGCAAAACAAATTAACAAATCCAAAAACACAAGGACGATTCAGACAAAGGTAGGTATAGTGTGTGAATGGAATTCTTCCCTCTGATTGGACGAGACATGGGTCACTCAGGATCTACAGGAAGTCCAGCAGTAGCTGCAGCAGTAGAAAGTGGATTGGTGTGTGTATGAACACAGCTCTGCTCTTATAGCGCTCCTTACATCCTTTAATCTGGAGTTTGATCTTCCGAACATTCCTGCGTTCTTCAGGTGTGTTTTTAGAGATCGCAAACTAATC
Source organism: Hemibagrus wyckioides (assembly GCF_019097595.1). NCBI lineage: Eukaryota > Metazoa > Chordata > Actinopteri > Siluriformes > Bagridae > Hemibagrus > Hemibagrus wyckioides. Next base: position 1,089,555 of record NC_080725.1, read on the forward strand.
TTTATTCCATGATATCAGTATATCCAAAATCACGCCATATGATAACGTCCTTCCTCACAGTAGCGCTGAATGAAGTCCATTTTCTTATAAATATATGTTCGTTATTTTCTTTAAGATTTAAAAATGGTTTAAAGTGAAGGCAGAACTCCACACATGTAGAAGTTACACAATTTCCTACTTCCTGTATATCCTGAGTGACATGTCTCGTCCAATCAGAGGGAAGAATTCCATTTGCAAACTATACCTACCTTTTCTTCTTTGTCCAAATCGTTCTTGTGTTTTCGGATTTGTTATTGTGATTTGCACTTCTCAGCCACCGTAGTTTAGCCAGTTCTTTTTCACTTCGATCTCTGCTAATAATGAGCAGCAACAGTTTGGTCATAAAAAAAAAGTAATACCAGATTTTTACATCACACTATAAAAATCACACAATAATATACACAATCTGTGAAAACAGCAGAACTGAAATTATTATTAGTAGGAGTAAGAGTATTAATTAAATATGCAGTGAGGAGGGCCTGAGTCCTCTTGGTGAAAGTCTTTTGCCCCATGCATAATTTAACTTAACCATGATAACTATCATTAGTGTACCATCCAATTGACCATTAATCTCCCTCCATGCATTTCATTGTCTTCTGGCCCTCATGATTTTTCTCTCTCCTTAATCTTAATGACCTCACCAGCACCACTCCAGACAGGATGCAGCAGATTGAGGAGTTTATCTATTTAGAAACGAACCCTAATGCTCACATATTGATCCATAGGTTTGTGTCGAAGCAGCAGGAAAGACTGTTGATGAATGGCCTCAAAAACCTGCTTATATCACCATAAACGTCCGGGTCAAGATATATTGCGGCTTGTTAAGAATCTTTTGAATAATAATAGATGCTGCTTGTGCTGGTATGAGAATGTTGTAATGAGCAGTGATGTAAAAAAAATTGGTTTTAATCCTAGATTTTTATGTTTACAAATTGCTTTTTTCCCCCCACTATTATATTGGCATGAATAGCCAAACATCAATCAACAGCTAATATTCACATAAAAAATAGACGCCATTCTCCAATTGTTTTATTTTATAGCTTACTGTGCCTTTCAGAGAGAAATAAGAGAACAGGAAGAAGCAACACAAAGAAAGCTCCACTTTTGTCCCATGACAATACCTCTGCTTTTATGTCCAGCAAAAAGCTCTGGACTAGACGGGAAATTTACGGCAGGAGGGGATGAAACCCCAGATGTGGCGAGTGAGTCTGTGTGCATGAGTGTGAGTGTGTGTGAGGGCAGTCAGGGGTCAGACAGGAGCTAAGCCACACCCCCTGAGCTAAGCTACACCACTGCACTCATCTTGTTAGAGGTGGCCATGATGGCCTGATCGATCCTGTCGCGTGTCATTAGCCTCGGGGCAGAGGTCAGGTCCCAGAGGCCAGAGTTGCAAATAAACAAAGCACTTCACGCTGCACGCCCATTAGACCTACATTAGCTCGACCACTGTTGTGTATTCACACACCTGTTTGAAAGCTGTCCTTTAGACGAGAGGACATGGAAAAGGTCAGCGAAACCATGAAACCAACACCAAAACCCAAATCTAGAGCTTATAATTAGATCTCATAGCTACAGCTGAGATTCAGGTTTAGGTTCCAGTCTGTGCAAGTCTTTGCATGTCTGTATTTGCATTGACATGCGACACAAGAAAGTGGCTCCTCAGAGTACATACGGTCACTCAGCAATGCTGTAAGAAGGCTTTGTACACAATGGAACAGACATGTAATAGCCTTCAGATGTCAGGAGAGGTGGCACAACCTGCCACAAAAAGAACACCTATTAATCTATTTGGTGAGTCCTTATCAGAGTGAAACTAATGCATTTGTTTTTTTTTTTGTTTGTTTTTTTTAACACGTTACTAAACCCCAAAACTCATTCATTCATTGGTTATAAACACAGTGATGGAAAAACACGACAGAGCTATCCACAACCCAAAAACACCAGACATGTTGAGTTCACTTTCTGAAGGTTAAATGACTTAATACAATGAAATGCCAGAGTTCCTGAACTGAGGCCACACTGCCCAGACGTGTGACGCACTCACCCCCGGGTGTGATTGACGTGTCCTTACCTCCTCAATTTGACCACAATAAGGTTTCATTCAAACGGCTTAAACACGGCTTGTGTGAAAAAATGACGGCTCTTTAATTAATCTAATATGTATCCCAGGTATAATATTCTTTGGCAGAATTTATTTCTGATATAAAGTCTAAGGCAAACCGCAGAGCTCTGATCAGCAAAATCAAGCGTTTTTTTTTGTAGGATGTTTTATCACAGTAAGCTGACAGAAAGGTTAAAGGAAATAATTCTCGAAATTGTTGACAGTTAATTATAAACCAAAATAATTGTAGCTCTGTTGAAAGATCCTGCAAATTATTTTCACATGCATTATTTACAATTTATCACCACAATAATGGCTGAAATAACTAATGTTTAATGCGTTTTGAAGAATACCTTAACTGGTGAATTACTGAACAGGTCTTGAGTGTCTGAGTCCAGATTGGTCTGGTTCCAGGAAGCCAGCTCAATCCCACTGCTTTTAGAAGGCCTGGCATCTTCTACATTATGCTGAGCCACGCTGCTGGTTGACCCTGCAACCTAAACACAGTGTGTGAAAGAAGCTGCTTTAGACTTATAAACTTATAACTATAGTCACAACCTGATATTACTTGGCTGTGTCTGGAGAATCGATCAAGGATGATATTTTAGAAGACAGACTGATGTTTTATCCACTTGTTATTACTCTAGAAGGTTCTTATGGCCAGGTGCCCTGTCAGGTGCTAAACAGCAGTGTAGCCTACAACGGACGGGTCGTCATACACAAAGTTGAACAAAAAGTTAACCAGTTAAATAGGTCCATTTTAGTCAACATCGCAGTCAGAACATCACCTAGCTAGGTGATCGCTAGGTAGTGATGTGAAATGGCTTGTATCTGGATGTAGATATTATGAGAGCTACGTAGGTTTGTTAAAGAAACCTCATTGCAAAGGTCTGTAGAGCTCAGGACTGCACATGATTCAAGACATTCAATTAAGAAGAAATAAAAATCAGGTGAACATTTATCAGTGATGAAATCAGGAACTTGTTTCTTTTAAGATCTTAAAAGAATCTTACAGATTTGGAAGAAACTTCCAAACAGTCTAGAATTGTAAATAAGAATATTTTAATTTATTATCTAATTTGTTAATTTATTCATTAACAAATTAGTGACTGACTGGCCAGCAAAAAGGCAAAAAAAAACAACGAAATAAAGGACAATACTTCAGGCATGGGAAGTTCACTAAAGAGTTCATCGTCACTCATGTCCATATTGTCCGGCTCTGGCTCCAGCTGGTGCGTTCGACCTGAAGTGACCGCTTTACCAGCACCATCTGCCTGGACAAGCTTTCCCTGAGTGAAGTAAGAGAATTATTTTAGTTACTTTCCTTTTAAAACTCATTAGAATTCACATTTCATTTATAGAATTAGTCCATTTAGATTTGATGTAGAGGCACTGTCAAAAAATGACCGCACCAAGTAAGTATTCCATTCAAAGCTAAAAGCTACTTTTTTTGTTGTTGCTATGAACACTCCTGGTGGAAAACAGGTCTAAAGCAATCAATCAGAGTGAGAGGAGAGAGCAAAGGTCACACACACCGCCTTTTCCAGCCCTCCTCTCTCTTAATGAAAGTTTTAAGAGGTAACAATGTATAGAGAAAACAAGAGCTCAAAGACACAGCTTTCTTAAAGCACCGTGGACCCGAGACTCGCGCTCATTTCCTGCAAGAATGCACTGGGTTCAGTGGAGTTCTAACGTTTGCATTTAAACAGCACAGCAATAGAAACTTGAGACGTCCAATTAACATTTAATGGTCACATTCTGCCAGAGTTGAAGCATAAGTGACCTCAGAAGTAATGAAAAACATTGTGATGGAATAGCAGAAGTGACAACATTGCCAATAAGATCCTAAGAGGGCAGAAAAAAACAGGAATCTACCACAAATTGTATTTGTTGGTTTGTTGCTGTTTTTCCCAAGACAATAAAAACAGTCAGAAAACAGCAAAGCAAAGCTCTGGTGTGAACACTACTCACTAATTACCGGCTCAACCATATTTTACTGACCAAAGACACCACAGTCCCGCCTTTCTGTTGTCTATCAGCTCTGAGGTTCACAAATTCCCAGTACAGAGTTCACTTATACGTATTGCAAGTAACATATCTTTCACTTCCTGCATCTTTACCTTTAGCTAACTGGCTTTTCCTATCAGGCAAGCTGCTTTTTATTAGATGTTTTTGCTAAATAAGCGGAAAAGCTTGCTGTACACGTCTCCTGTATCACTGTAGCAAGTGAAAATCAAACACAAACTATATTAAAGTTATATAGAAATCTGAGGAAGAAAGGATACCGATTTAAGATGGCTGCTACTACTGTTTTCTGCTAAACCCTTGTCCTTCTGTAAACCATAGGCTGAGAGAGAGGTGCAAGACACTATAAACAGCACGTTGCTGCCCTCTGCTGGTCACTCATAAGAACTGAACAGCTTGGATTCTGATATTTTGTACTACAAAATCAATTCAGGATGGTGCAAACATGCTTAATTAGTACATGTTTCTGAACCCAGTGAGCTGTTAACCTGATTAGCATTAGCACTAGCACCAACCTGAGGCTCTATCCAGGTGATCTGGTGCCGTTCTGATGGCAGGTTGACAGGCTGTGGCTTTGGAAAGCCTTCATTCTGTAGCTTAGCAACACACAGCCTGAGGAGAAAAGTGCTGACGTCTTCTGGCACCATAGCACGGATGTTCTTAAAGTCACTGAGATCTGCAAGAGGAAGGACAAAACATGTTTACACCGCATGGCTATATAAATTTATAGCATCTTATTGTACCATAAGTGTAAGTGTGAAATCTCGGTGTTACCCGAGCTAAGAGGAGGAGAGGACAGAATTCGTGTGATGGTGTTGAATAGAGATGAGGACAGGCCAGCTCGTTCGGCGTCCAGTGGCTGGCTGGCCTTCTGAGCTTGTAGCAGATGAGATTCCACCACCGCCATGGGCAAGCTGCGAGCATCAGCTACTTGCCTCTGCACATGCACACAAACAGAGCTGATTATTAGATGCACATGAAAATCAAATTCATCTGTCAGCCACGTCCCTGTTTCACACACAGAAACTGGATCATTAGAACAGCAAAGCTTTAAGCCGTCAGATTTTTACCAATTATCTAAAACATCAGTAGTCTCTACAAAAGCACAAAAGTCCTCCTCTCCTGCATATGTTACTTCTTTGCTCAGGATGCACAACGACATGTTTAATGTGCTACTCCTTAAAAGAGGAGCCGTCTGAGACAGCACCTTTCTGCCATTCTTTTTTAGTACTATAAACAATCGGGTATCTGTTCAGCTTCAGCTGTTGCACACATTTTTCAAAAGCTGTAAAATATAAATTTCATAAACCATTTATTATGTAATCATTTCTAAAGTCATTCTGAATAATAAAATCAATCGTATTGGCTGAAGCAGGGATGTGCCGAGAGAACATACAAGAGAAGACACTGAGATCTCTCCAGAATTTCAGGTTTTAAAACTGAATTAAAATCACTTTCACTAAGGCACCACTCCAGTTCATTTTCTTCAGCTCTCCAGTTCTTACATGCTGTCTGTCCTCCATCATTTTGTTCTTAGTCCTTTACTTCTTTATCATCTGCATTTTTTTTTGTTATATGTGACTAAGGACTTATTTTGATTTAACTGTTTTATCTGCCTTATAATGGATTTTATAACATGACCCTTAGCTTGCGACAGGCTAGAAAGCCACAAATGAAAAATTCAGTCTCTTGACAAATAAAAGAAAAAAGAAAAAGAAAAAAACCCCAATTCAAATAAAAATATAAAAACTCTGAAAAAAGGTGCATCATCATAACTCATTAAATATATTAATAATCAAATTTCTTAATTCTTGTATTGTTTGTGTAGCAGATTTATGACATTTATTTGTGCCTAAAAATATCTGATTTTTCCCAAGAATAAATAAACAGTTTATTCATAACCTGCACCCTACCATGCTTTTGCCATCAATCTGGAAAAGTCTATAAGTTATGGCCACGCTATCAGACAGAAACAGCGCTGGGATTTTTCTTGTCTGTGCACTGTGTGTCTGTTCAGCACAGGAAGTAGAAGAGCTAGAAGTCACAGCCTCCTAGAAATACACAAGAGAGGTTAGGTTCATATGTACATAATGTCACCATTTGATTTCACACAGACAGATTGGAATATCACAAATAGGTTTTTAAGGCTTGTAGTGATATTTACCTGCAGGCCGTGTGTCTGGCAGAAGTCTGTGATGGTCTGGAGTAGAGGGGCCAACATGGCTGCTTTAGCCTCTGACACGCCGTCCACCAACTTCAGCTTGGCTACTGAGAAGGGCCTGGTATGTACACACACACACACACACACAAAACCATTGCCTTATCTGATGGCTTTCTGCTACATGCAGATGGTGAGAATTTGTCTACAGCTCTAAATGGTGGTTGTGGTGTAACAGTGTTTTATTTGTATTTAGCACTTAGTACAAACCGAGCATTGTCTGAGTGCCACATCCTATCCATGTTGCCAACCACATGCATGAGCACAATGACCCCTATATAATGGCAACCAGAATGATAATCCACCACATCTCAAAACACAAACTGACTTCATGAACATGACAATGATTTTAGTGGACTTCAGTGGCCTCCACAGTAACCTGATCTGAATCCAACAAAGCTAGAACAGGCATGAATGTGCAGCTGACAAACCTGCAGCAGCTATGTGATGCAATCAGGTCAATATGAAGCAGAATTTTGAAGAAGTGTTTCCAAAACTTTGTGGATGCCTCTCAGAACAGCCTAGTTATGCCTCAAAAACCTAAGGCTGTTCTGAGAGCGAAGGCTGATCTTGCCCAGTAGTAGTATGGTATCACTTTTAATAAAGAGGACAGTAAGCATATACACCGATCAGCCATAACATTGTGAGCAATGCCAGGTGAATAAGACTAATGATCTCCTCATCATGGCACTTGTTAGTGTTAAGACAAATTGTGATGGCTAGATCACTGGATCAGAGCATCTCCAAAACTGCAGCTCTTGTGGGGTGTTCCCAGTCTGCAGTGGTCAGTGTCTATCAAAAGTTTCATTTAAGTCCAGTAAGTCCTTTAAGTCCTGTAAGCATCCTTTAGTCCTGTAAGTTGAGAGGTGTGACCCATGGAGGCGCATGGAAGCCCACTTTACAACTTACAGGACTTACAGGATCTGCTGCTAATATCTTGGTGCCAGATACCACAGCACACCTTCAAGGATCCGTCCATGCCTCGACGGGTCAGAGCTGTTTTGGCAGCAAAAGGGGGACCAACCCAATATTAGGCAGGTGGTCATAATGTTATGCCTGATCGGTGTACATGTGAGATTAAAAAAATCATTCTGATCTTGAAGCATCATTTCCCTATACCTTAACTTGGCCAGGTCCAGGAGGATTTTGTTGGTAGCCAGAATGGCAGGAGGGATGTCCTTCATGCTGGCTAGTTTTTGCCGCTCAGCTACCAGCTTGCTGTACAGCTCAGCCTTCAATAGATCGCAACATAAAGAGGGACAGGATGAACCGAGACGACCCGTTTCCTCAGTTTTAGAGAGGTAACAATTTTGATGCTATATCATAAAAGTATCCCATCTGTCTTATTCATTAAAATTCTAGATAACACCCAGCCCATGCTTTTGGCTATAAAACATGAATAAAAAGCCAGCAAACTGACTAGACCTTTTTTTTTTCTTTTTTTTAAAAAATAAAACCAGCAGCAGTACCTGTAACTCCATTTCCCTCGCAGAGACTGCAGGAGGCTGAGGTGTGGCTTTAGGAGCAGGTTGCAAACCAGGAACTGACCTGAGAGGCAGCAATAACATTAACTTTTGTACTAATTCAATAATCTACATTAAATCATACTGAATCTATTAAACATAGATATAGTTGCTGTTTTCAGCAGATAAATTCACTATACCTATAATGTGATGCTCTGTTATTTTTGCCCACAGCACTGGAGTCCACCTGAGGCCTAAAATTTGTTCTCTGCAATAAAACAGAGGACGTGTAACAGATGATTAGGAACACAAACACGTCCACGTTTTAAACGGACATCTGGGTCGGCAAACGTGGATAACAAAATACATGATCCACTCTGGCTTAACTGCCCACACTGACCAACACTAACCTGAGCTGTACTGGGTAAAGCCTGGTCTCGAACATCAACCACAACAGGTTTTGGATCTTGTTTTTTCCTAAAGACAAACATCATGAACACAAATACATAGATACGAGCTTATGTTGTGATAATAAACTCAAAATTAATCTTATATTAGTCTTTACATACACTACTTTATTAAATTTCAACCAGTAATGCATTAGAAAGAAAGAAGGAAATCCTGGAGTAACAGCTGGAGTCTTTAAAAGAACCTGACAAGAGGAAGAACCTACAAGGAAACCATGGCAGGAAGTATTACAAAGGTTCCCACACAACAAACAGTGCATGTCTGAATATTGCCACATGCCTCGACTCAATATCATGTCTGGTGCATGCTTTGATGTCTCATTTAGCGACATATGGTTGTTCTCATATTTAGTCAGGTTAAATTGGGCCTAATACAGAAGCCCTCAGTGAATGTACCAGAGCATGAGAATCAGAGTGTGAGTAAATCCATGAAAGGCTTGGGGTATGAGTGAAAGAATCAGGGCAGGAGTGAACATGTCAGTGAGAGTAAATGAGCGAACAAATAAGAGCATGTGTCAATCTATGAATGCATCAGAGTCCAGCAAGGAGAAGTGGACACAGTCCCTCCAGAATTTTATGCAATTTTTTTTGTGATTGCTGTGGCCAAAAATGATTTTACTGCACCATTTTACAAAATTTGTGATGGAGCAGGTTATGTGCTTTTTAGACATACTTAAATTATTGAAACTACAAGCACAGGATTCTTCTTTTAAACTTCTACCAGTGAAGACACATACAGTATGTAATTACTTTTATGACTGCTGCCCTTATGTTCGAAGCCTGAGTTTCAAAGAGGGCTTTGGATGAATGCTCATCGTGATGACAATCTGAGGAACTGCAAAACAATCGGTGGTCATTTTTATCTGCGGTAAAATTGCAAGCTTCTCCAAATATTGTGGAGTTTGCTTACTTTTGCATTCATTTCCTTAATCACAAAAAAATGTAAAGATCACAAAAACCCTGGAGGGACCGAACACGAGAGTGTGAGGCAAGGCCCGAGCAAAGAAAAGTGCAGGTGAATTGAAGTGAGCTTGAAGGAAAGAATGAGTAATTCAGGACATGACAGGAAGGAGGAGGAGAGTGTGTGGTTGGAAAGTGAAAACGCAAATACGCAGGGTTCAGTCAGACAGTGATACACAATGAGTGGGTGAAGCAGTAAACTCTATCAGGAAGATGTTTACACTTACTTTGGCACATAAACTCTTGAAAAAAGGTTTCTGTTTGGGTGAAGAAGGAGGGTTCTCTGCTTCTCATCCTGAGCTTTACTTAACCATGTCCTTCCCTGTGACCATATCATACCACATATCACATATCATATCATTCAACCATATACAGCTGGTCTAGTAGTAAACAGTACCCTACAGTGATTGTGTGCAAACGTGCATATCATATATCATATCATATCATGACTGTCTTTATGATCTCAATCACCCTTGTTAGTGGGTGGGATATATTAGGCAGCAAGTCAACATTTTGTCCTCAAAGTTGATGTTAGAAGCAGGAAAAATGGACAAGTGTAAGGATTTGAGCGAGTTTGATGAAGGACCAAATTGTGATGGCTAGACCACTGGATCAGAGCATCTCCAAAACTGCAGCTCTTGTGGGGTGTTCCCGGTCTGCAGTGGTCAGTATCTATCAAAAGTGGTCCAAAGAAGGAACAGTGGTGAACCGGAGGGTCATTGATGGACAAGGCTCATTGATGGACATGGGGAGAGAAGGCTGACCCGTGTGATCCGATCCAACAGATGAGCTACTGTTGCTCAAATTGCTGAAGTTAATGCTGGTTCTGATAGAAAGGGGTCAGAATACACAATGCATCACAGTTTGCTGCATACAGGGCTGCACAGGCCAGTCAGAGTGACCACGGTGACCCCTGTGCACCACCGAAAGCACCAACAATGGGCACGTCAGAACTGGACCAGAGAGCAATAGAAGAAGGTGGCCTGGTCTGATGAATCACGTTTTCTTCTACATCACATGGATGGCTGGGTGTGTGTGTGCGTCTCTTACCTGGGGAACACATGGCACCAGGATGCACTATGGGAAGAAGGCGAGCCGGTGGAGGCAGTGTCCTGCTTTGGGCAATGTTCTGCTGGGAAACCTTGGGTCCTGCCATCCATGTGGATGTTACTTTGACACGTACCACCTACCTAAGCACTGCTGCAGACCATCTACACCCTTTCATGGAAACGCTATTCCCTGATGGCTGTGGCCTCTTTCAGCAGGATAATGCACCGTGCCACAAAGCAGAAATGATCCAGGAATGGTTTAATGACCACAACAACCAGTTTGAGGTGTGGACTTGACCTCCAAATTCCCCAGATCTCAATCCAATCCAGCATCTGTGGGATGTGCTGGACAAACAAGTCTGGTCCATCGAAACAGGACTTAAAGGATTTGCTGCTAACATCTTGGTGCCAGATACCACAGCACACCTTCAGGGATCTAGTGGAGTCCATGCCTTGATGGGTCAGGGCTGTTTTGGCAGCAAAAGGGGGACCAACACTATATTAGGCAGGTGGTCATAATGGTATGGCTCATCTGTGTATATATGGCTACTGAAAACAGCACTGCTATAGTGTGTGTTGTGTGTTCAACTACACTGGGTGCTTCAAACAACAGTACCTTGGGAGTGAGTATACAGAGCGTGGTGAACTTATTATAACCAGACGCCTCCATTAGGTACTTCTCACTGATGAGCTCACGACCAAGTGCTCTCCACCAGGCTTCAGACACCCCCCTGCCTGCGCCAAACAAAGTGTGCTGACGAAAGCGTTCAGGAACTCTCTGAGCGGTCTGCAAAAAAAAAAGGAAATGAGTTGGCAAAGATGTTTAGCCAAACATTCCATTTATTAAGGAGGCATGTAGTGTATTCTCCAGACCAGACTGTGTAGTTGCATTGCATCTTACTGAGCCTCGCAGCAGCAGGATGGGAGCTGTAATGCCAAATTTCTCTCCCATTGCACTCACTGCCCCCATCAGCTGGAATGCACACACACCGAAATCCTCAACATCTTGCTCTGAACAGTCCTGGCTTTGGCTTTTGGTGGGCCTGAGGAAATCACAAATGAACATATTACAGCTAAGACAGGAGACCACAGAGTACCTCCTACCATGGGTATTGATGAAGTCAGAATACAGAACAGAACAGAACCAATAATCATAATACTACCCGAAAGTGTAGAACATCAGCTCATGTATGCTAATTTTTTTATCTTTGATAGTTATCTTTCATTTTCTAAATGCAAAACATTATTCATTGCTTTACACCTCAGTGTTGTTAAATTCTCAAATCTGATTGTTCATAAATTGTTTATTCATTCTCTATAAAAGCAGTACAGGGTTAATCCCATGTTAATATTAATAAACTCATTATTAATAAACTCGTTATTTTTTAAGTGTGAGATTGTTGATATTTGTTTGAAATTCTCCTTCATCAGCAGTAGCAAAGCTGAGAGTTACAAAGCACAGAGTCACATCACAAGACAGACTGAATAAAGCTCGTTAATCTGAATTGCAAATATCCAACTAGGATATTTAAAACATCAACGTGGAATTCCTACTGAAAACGACAGGCATGTATCTCAACCCTGAGTTCAACATATGATGTCAGGACAACATGGCTGCCTGGCCTATTAACAATAAATTAAAAAATCATTTCAAATTTATAACACTGAAGTTACAGTTCTACATCTGCAGAAAGCAAATACATCATAAACACATGATCACTGATATCACATGATCCTGGTTCACGTGCATGTTGTTTGAATGCACAGAGCTTGAGAATGATGTAAACCCAATTGCACCATATAATTATACCCAGATGTCAATTTTGCATATGCAATCTCACCAACTGTAAACACATATCTTGAATCCTGTGATTATTTAATTGTGGTGAGATATATATATATATGACAGTTAGCATTTCTGTCCTACAACCTTGCACATAGTTTGCTATGAACAATACAGATCATGTTTTCAAAAATTTACACATTTATCCTCGTCACTATTTCCCTGAAATACACAGTAAGCTACACAAAATTACCTACTCCAAAGGTGAATAAATGCCTAGTTGTTATCAGATATTTTAAGTCCTTTTTATTATTATGGCCAGACTACCTGGTTGGCAAACACCAGACTTTTCAGCCTTATTAGGAATTCAACATTCACCGAGCTGTCAGTAAAATTTCAGATGATGCCCAGAAAGAACACGCGTAACAATTGACATACAGTAAGTGACTGGATGATTATAGAGTGGATGATTATAGAGCAGGAAAAATCAGAATGGGAAAATGACATGATAAGTGAGCGGGCGATTATCGAGAGAGGAAAAAAAAGGGAAGAGAGTTTTAGAGATTACGGACAATCAGATGATTATCAAGAGAGAAAACTGATCTTGAGATTACAAAATCCGTGCTGGTCACGGCGAGGATAAATGAATTATTTGTCACTTGTCAGATAAAGGATTATCATTGTCCGTTTGTTTTATTGTAATTCACACGCTGCTGACTCGTACCCAGATTTGCAGTTGTCACAACACTTGCCGGTCCCCATAATACCCGAAGTGACTTTTCTGAGTTGCTTATCCTCAAAATGAGACAAGATCAACCTGCAAAATTGAATATTTTGATATGAATAATAGAACATTGTCTTGAAAACACAATCTATGTTAAATCACAGACCAGGTTTCTGCTTGTGGAAAATCAATAACCTAATGATCAGCATTTATTCTAACATATTAGTGTCAAAAGTGACCTGTGTTATAAAAATCTGACTACTGATACTGATAGTATTGTTTCTAGGTATAGAAATATAGGACTATACTATTCTAGAAAAGTAAAATATGGCTAAAAGGGCTTCTGGACACAGTGAATTCTATTATAGAAACAATACAAAGACAAGGTTGTCAAGCCAGCACATTTACATATGTAAACAGGTAAGAAAATTGTCAGGCACGCAGTGAACCTACTTCCTTCTGCATTTAGTGGAATTCAAATATTTTTCCATCTTGGCCATCATTTCCATTTTGTAGCCCCTGAATCGATCACTTTTTGTCTTGTTGAGTAGAAACCTGGGCAAATAGAAAACTACGTAAGACCAAATGCTAACTTTAGCTAAAACACTGATTTTTTAAATGCTATTTATGTTGCTAAGCCTTGCATGAAAAGGACTCTAGAGAATGTTGAGCATTAGAGAAGAGTCACCTGTTGAGTATCATATCGCTAGGTGTCCAGAGGACGTGGCAGGCACTGGGCAGTCCGTCTCTACCTGCTCGTCCGATCTCCTGGTAGTAAGACTCCATCTCTTTTGGTGCTCCGTAGTGAATGACCTTTCTAATATCAGGCTTGTTAATTCCCATTCCAAAAGCAACAGTAGCCACCACACACTAGAAACAACACAGAATGGTTTTAAAAATGAATGACCTGAGGTAATTATCAGTCTTACAGGGTTTTCTAAGGGATGTTTCAAATGACCAAGCTATCAGTATAATGTGAAGTTCTTCTCATTTCAGAAGGATCATAAATAACCAATATACATTCAGTAGAAAAACCATATTGTTTAGTTTTCAGCTCCGTCGCACTGTATTGTATGATTTGTGTGTTATACTCTCACACAGGATATAACAACTATTTTAGTGGAATGTCCACATTTCACTAAAATCGTGTGGACAAAATACATACCTTAAAACAGAAACACAGGATCAACCATCATATCATTACTTCCGTATCTGTATGAACTACGTACACTCACCAGAGGGAATCATTTTGATGTACTGCTTTACCCGGTCTTACCTAATTTTACTAGATCTTAGAAAGTCTAAATTCAAATGTTGCTGTGTCGCTTGCCATTGTTGCTACTTCGTGTTGCTCAAGTAGGTAGAAACTGAATGGTTTCCTGTCACTTTGTTGCTTTCCAGTGTGAAAGTAGGGATTACACGCTGAGCTCAAAAGGAGATCAGAAACAAACCTGTATCTCATCTCTCATGAACTGATACTGCGTCTCTCTCCTTTGCTTGAGTCCGAGGCCTGCGTGGTACACTCCACAGCGGATGCCCAGCTTAAACAGAGCAGAAGTCACTCTCTCTGCTTCCTTCTTAGATGGGCAGTATACAATGGCTGAGCCCTCAAACTCATAATCACCCCTAAAATGAGATTTCCACAAAGAGAAAAATAAAATCAGCAGTCCTTTCTAAGAAATCATCATGGTTTAGAAACAAGGCAATGACACACCCTTTCTTTTTCACCAGGAACGACTTGAGGTCCTGGATGATGTCACCAGATTTGCGGTTCACATCCAGATAGAGGTTAGGCCGGTCAAAAGAGGTGCAGGTGACTTGAGGGGTAACCAAGTGGAGGCTATTCACTATGTCGTCTCGAATAGAGGGGCTTGCCGTGGCTGTAAGTGCCACAATGGGAACCTATACAAAAGTGGAATAAATGTATTACTAAAATAAAAAAGTGGGATGTTTTGTGGAATTACTACGTGAACGTAACTCACATCTGGAAGTCTTCTTTTCAATTTGCCGAGGTCTCGATAAGCACTTCGGAAATCGTGCCCCCACTGAGAAATACAATGGGCTTCATCCACTGCAATCAGACAAACACCTAAAAACAAACAGCAGATTTCCATTAGTTTATTAGTTAAATCAAAATCTAATAAGGTTTCTGAAATGATACTAATATTTGTTTTTTTAAAAACACATGCTAGTCAGGTTAAGATGACATATTCCTGGTCACAGCCACCAAGACATACAAAAAAAAACAATTGCAAATGAAGTAAGCAGCCAATCCTGCCTCATCGCACTTCACTGGAGGAAAGTTCAGTAGTGTGAAGCAGGTTTCTTAAACACCACGGCCTCTTTCACCTTTTCGTGTTTGCTTACCAATTGATTTATTCAGCTGTTCAAGAAGAGATATATTTCCTGAGCAGAATTCTGGTGTCATGTATACGACTCTGAAATGCCCCCTAGAGGTCAAACACAAAACCAAAAAAATCCTTGTGTGAGAAAAGTAAAAGCACAATGCTTTTGGATTTAGATCAGATCACAGCAACCTACTTTTGTAAATCAGGTAATACATTCTGGGTCTGGGCCGATCCAAGGAAACAGGCGGGGATGTTGGACATCCTGGAACGCACAAGGATATAAAGAATGCGTCACTTTACATTACAGAGCTTGAACTCTAAGAACAAGACATAATGGAATTGCTTAAGCATTTCTTATTTCATATAGAAACAAGTTTTTAAATGTTATGTACATGTCTGTAGTATGGATGACATGTTTATGTTTATACAGATATACTTGGGATGTGCTTAATGATTCTGGTGCTTGTTGATCTGTTACAGTGGTGTTTGATGGGAAAACATTTCTGGACTATTGAGTAAGCATGCTTCAAGTGGCATAGATTCCCACTGAAATCTTCATGCCCTGCTGCTGAAGTTGTCGCTTAACCTCCAGTGCAGCCGTCTAGTATAAGAAGAGGCAGAGCTCATAAATTATTAAATGGAAACACGAAATAAGCAGCAAATTCATCTTGTCTGTATTTTGCACCGCAGTATGTGAGATAACGGTATTCTGTCTCATGCCTATCACATGCTAATTATAGAGATTTATATCAGAGTAATCTGCTGTTACGTCAAGCAAGAAGCATCTCAGGATGTATAAAATAACATGCAAATTAAATGGGCTGGCCAAATCAAGCTGCTCGTACAACCGGGAAAATGAGCTCCCTCAGGGTTACCCACTTGAGCTGCAGCACCTGGTCCTCCATTAGTGCAATCAGAGGGGAGATGACCACGCTGATGTTCACACAGTACACAGGCGGGAACTGGAAGCACAAACTCTTTCCATAACCTACAAAAGAGCTCAACATCATTCAAATAGAATCAGCTTCAACTTTCATCATGGAGTTAAAATCGACTAGCATGTAGCATTTAAAGGGACAGTCTGTAGGTTTTAGAGCCTTCTGCAAACTATTAGGCAAACTGCAATTGCAGGGGGGGGGGATCACAGGATTTCTCTCTTTCCCTTTCATCTCACCAACATGTTAACGGATAAGTAAATCTGTTGTAAAATGTTAGGAATAGGGACTCATTTCTGGACCAGAAAAACAAAAGCAAACAGAAGCCTGAAATAAAATACTACTCTGATTCATTATACTGAAATATTGTTTCTACAGGTTCCCACCTGAGAGTTTTATCTTCAGGCATTACATAATTTAAAATGACCATGCCAAGAGGCTTGCACACACACACACAACACATCTTATATAAAAAACATGATATCTACTGTATAAGCTAGCAAAAGAATAATACTAATAATAATATAGCAAGGCCACTGCTATGAATCGGCTAATTATACGTCCACTAGCGCACAGCAAGTGCTTTAAATATCTCTCTCTCTCTCAAAAATTCATCACCCTTCCCAGAAAAAGGAAAAACCCATACCAGTTGCCATGACAACAAGGTTATCCCTCCTCTGCTCAAGCACGGACTGAATCACTTTCCATTGTACCCTGCAGACGAGTGTCATGTGCTAAATTAGACTTAGCTTCATTGAAAATTACAGTGGTAAAGAACATGCACAGCCTTTAACACACATTAACATCAAACAAATACGATCGATAGATAGATAGATAGATAGATAGATAGATAGATAGATAGATAGATAGATAGATACCTCTGTCAACCTGGACAAGTGACATATCTGAATATTTATTACATTATATGATTAAAACTGGAAGAAAAATGTAGACATACGGTTTAAAACTGTGATGTCCAAAATACATTTTCAGGCATTTGATCTGTTCAGGAGTTGGTTGAGGAAGATTTGCATCTAAAAAAATAATGACAAACCCGTAAACAAAACCTGCATTGAAAGAGCATTAGTTAGGAAGTCAGCTCTGTTGCCTTGCATTGTCTATGTTATGAAGGTTGCATTATATTCTGTGTTACTGCACACTTCATGAAACAGAACATGAACATTCAAGCAAATGGTTCGTTTATGAATTCCATTTTCACTACTTAAATGTTATTCTGCTTATTTGCTAAATCCTTAGTACTATTACATACATTTTAGCATTTAACCCTCCCTAATATTTTATGAAATGTTTTAACAGAAAATGTTTTGGGACACCCCTCCAGATCATTGAGTTCAGGTGTTGTTTTTCAGGGGTTGGACTCGGCCCCTTACTTCCAGTGAAAGGAACTCTTAATGCTTCACCTTCATCCCAAGACATTTTGGACAATTTCATGCTCTTTGTGGGAACAGTTTGGGGATGACCCCTTCCTGTTCCAACATGACTGCACACCAGTGACCAAAGCAAGGTCCATAAAGACATGGATGAGTGAGTTTGGTGTGGAGGAACTTGACTGTCCTGCACAGAGTCCTGACCTCAACCCCATAGAACACCTTTGGGATGAATTAGAGTGGAGACTGAGCCAGGCCAAAACTGGGATGTCTGTCTTTACATGCACATGAATGTAATATGGAGTTGTCCTGCCCTTCGCAGCTATAACAGCTTCAACTCTTCTGGGAAGGCTTTCCACAAGGTTTAGGAGTGTGTTTATGGGAATTTTTGACCATTCTTCTAGAAGCACATTTGTGAGGTCAGGCACTGATGTTGGATGAGAAGGTCTGGCTCACAGTCTCCACTCTTGCTTTGGTCACTGGTGTGCAGTCATGTTGGAACAGGAAGGGGTCATCCCCAAACATCCCACAAAGTTGGGAGCATGAAATTGTCCAAAATGTCTTGGTAAGGTGAAGCATTAAGAGTTCCTTTCACTGGAACTAAGGGGCCGAGCCCAACCCCTGAATGCAATGATCTGGAGGGGTGTCCCAAAACTTTTGGCAATATAGTGTATATTTGCATTTTCATACCATACCACTATCAAAGTCTCAATTCTGATTGGTAGGAAGTGATGATTAAGATCCTATAACAGCAGATTAGACTATAGTGACAACTTGCAAGCCAAATCATACGTTTCTACTAATGAGCTTGTTCCAATATGTGTGTATATTTGTATATTCCAATATATGTGAAAAATATATGTATTTTTCAAAGCATTTTGGACGCAGTCACTAGCGTCAGCATTTCAGTCTTCAAGATAGATGACTTCAGTAAAATAAGCTGCATTGTCTGTCTGAATGGCTTTTCAATTGGGAGACAAATTATGGGGAACAAGAATTAATACAAAGCTGTTTTATGGACCTTCCACTACAGGTAACTATACACAGATACAAAAGTATGATGTGTCATTCTGTAATAATGTACATGTAAATAAGGATTATCATCATCATAGGCAAATAGCAGCAGGATAAGAGGAATAAAGCACTTCTGAACCTGTTATAGGAAATGATTCAAGTTCATGGTGGCGAATGCATCATCGCCACTAGGTCACTGATTATTTCCTAGCTGTCTTAAAATAATAATAATAATAATAATAATAATAATAATAATAATAATAATAATAAAAAAAGTTATTCTCTGGAAATAAAAAAGCCCAAACTAGATCACTTGCCAAATCCTTCCTCTTCGTCCTCTTCAACAACCTCATCTTCATCATCAGCAATTACCTCAGCTTCATTAGGCTGCTTTTCAATACTGTCATTCAGTTTCTCCATTTTTTCAGCACACTATTAAAAAAAAACATGAACAGATTCAAGCTGTAAGCAGAACACACAGAAGCTTATTTGAGATGGCAGATGTTAGGATTAAATGGCTACTGATCAAAAAGGAATTTCATTTCTGATTTCCACCGCTTGAAATTTGCCTGTCTGGAAGACAAGTACGACGAGCTACACATCAGCAGAAACGTGGGCTGTGTATTTATAGATAAAGTTCCAATAATATATTAAGATATACAGCAGCCTCTAGAGTTTACACAGAATGGTGCGAAAAACCAAAAATATTGTGTGAGCAACGTTTCTCTGGGTGGAAAATGGAAACGCCTTGTTTGATTAAACCACCTTGGGGTCAAAGGAAAATGACCAGATTGGTTCAGACTGCTAGGAATGATCCAGTAACTCAAATAATCACTCTTTACAACTGTGGTGAGCAGAAAAGCATCTCGGCATACACGAAACATCTAACCATAAAACGAATGGGTGACAACAGCACACTGGGTTCCAGTCCTGTTAGATGAGGTTATCACGGACACAAACACATAGAAACTGGACAGTGATAGCCTCAGATTCCTGTTCTTGGCTGACAGGAGTGGAACCCGATGCGGTCTTCTGCTGTTGTAGCAAATCCATCTCAATGTTTGATGTGTTGAGATGCTTTTCTACTCACCATGGATGCAAATAGTGTTCATTTTAGTAAGTTACTATACACTTCCTGTCAACTCAAACCAGATCTTTTTCCTCATTCAGTGTTTTCTTTTCTGCGTAAACTCTAGAGGCTGTTGTGTGCAGAAATCCCAGGAGATCAGCAGTTTATAAAATACTGAAACCAGTACATCTGGCACCAACAACCATGCCCCGATCAAAGTAACAGATCAGAGAACTTTTTCTGCCATTTTGACGTTTGATGTGAACGTGAAGTGAAGCACTTGACCTGCATCTGCGTGAGTTTTTTAGCACTGCGCCTCTGCAGTCCGCCTCTGGCTGACCAGATAACTGCATGAATGTGATGGTGTTCCTACATAGTGATTATATATAGTGAATGTATATGTGAAAGCAAAAACATGGCTCTACCTGAATCATTTCATTGTCAAACTCCTCATCGCTTTCAAGTTCATGCGACAACTCAGCAGAGTCTTCCTGAGCCGATCTCTCCTTCGTTAAAGGGTAGAAGAAAGCCGAGCTGTTAAAATCACACAAAGCAAACGACTCGGTTTAAGATGCAGAAAAAACATACCTCGAAAGCTAAAATGGATTGCTCCTCGTTCTCTTCCTGTCTGGCCTGCATCTCCAGCATCTGAAGCTCATACTCTGAGATATCCAAGGACATGAGGTATTCCCTCTGTACTGTCTGGCCAGGGCCATTTTTATCCTCTTCCAATGACACTGAATGCTTTACATAATCACGATTGGCTTCAGGCTCAATGGTGTTGATCACAGCACTCTGGGAGTTAGTGCTGTGATTCATGCTGGCTTTAGAGAAACGTTCTTCTGCTGTGTTTCGGCTGCTTATCAGGTGATCTTTAAGAGATGAAACATGCTGAGATAGGTCGTCCACTAGCTTTTCAGTTCTGCAGGATCAAAATGTGTCCATTATTAATAAATATTCTTCAACCAGTTTGCTTAATTATTAAAATGTGAGGGAACGCCCATTAATATTTGTATTTATAGACTCTCCCAGTGCATGTAAATCCATAAAAGTCTATCGAATACATCTCTTCTAGGTGTAGTCAGAAATGTGCATCATACTGCGTCAGCTTTAAACTGTGTCTACAGAAACGCCCCGAACTCCAGGATGCAGAAAAAGAGGAAGTAAGAATAGCATAACCAATAATTCAAATACTGTGGTTACAGATCTATTACTACAACAACTGTAACATAACACACAAAACATAACAAAAAAATATTTAACCTGCTTGTACAGCTGAGGCCTTCAGGAAAACAGCTAGTAATGTCTTCAAGTTCTTTGCTAATCTGACAAAGCTTCTGTTTCAAACAATCTTGAGCTTTCACTGAACCTGTATCATTGCAACATGAACATATTTGGAGAGATGATTAGCAGATTGAAAAGAAAAAAAAAATGGCAGAATCAGAAATAGTTCATATGGCCAAAGTTTTTGTGGACACCTGACCATTACATCTATAAGTGCTTGATGAACATCCCTTTCTACATGTTAGCCTCCCCCTGTGCTTTTATAATGAGCTCCACTCTTCTGGGAAGGCTTTCCTCCAGATTTTGGAGAGTGGCTGTAGGGATTTTATGCTCATTCAGCCACAAGAGCTTTAAAGAGATCAGGTAATGTTAAGTTAGGAGGCCTGAGTCTGTTCAGTCTGTGTCCCAGTTCATCCTAGAGGTGTTCAGTGGGGTTGAGGTCAGGTCTCTCGAGTTCTTCTACAACCAACCATGTCTTCATGGTCATCACTCTGTGTACAGGAGCACCGTCATGCTGGAACATGTTTATTTCCAGTAAGAGGAAACTGTAATGCTACAGCACACAAAGACATTCAATACAATTGCATGCTTCTCATTTTGTGGCAAGGGTTTTAGGAAGAATCACATGGGTGTGATGGTCAGGTATGCACAAAAACTTTCCATATATAGTTTACAACTTTCCCTTAGTTTCTTTATTTAAAAAAAAATAAATAAATAAATAAATAAATAAATAGAAGCAAGTGTATGCAGTATTATTCACCTGGGTTCACCACCATACTTTCTAGTTTCTGGTGTGCTAGGAATCCAGCCTGTAAGGAAATGTAAAGAAGTCACTAAAATGTTTTTGGCTGTTTGTTTGAAATAAATTCTTTTTGCATTAACAGCACAGTCTAGACTGCTTTATTCTGCTTGTATCACAGCAATCTGCCAATGATTACAATCAATGTTTAATTTAATAACAAACAGTATGTTACAGTTAGAAATGTCCACAAGCCAATTTAATTCCTGTTACGTCCAAGCAATTTCAAGTTCCATCACCATCATCACTTTTTGTCTCACTTCAATTTAATAAGACAAAAACAGAAACAGACAAATCCTCACAGCCACACTCCAAAATCTAGAAGAGTGGAAGTTATTATAACTCTAAACGTGGATTAAATCTGGAATCGGATGTTGAACAAGCACACATGGGTGAGATGCACACAGGTGGCCGCATACTTATGAACACCTCTCGAGAATATACGTAGTAAATAAGTGTCCCACTCACATAGGCATCTGTTGCAGCATATCGTTTCTGCTCCTCTGTGAGGCCAAAGTCATCCCAGTGGCTACAGCGGACGTCCTTGTCTTTAAAGAGACGCTTTTTGAACAAGTGCTTGACCAGCCCATCCAAGCTCCATTTCTCAACACATTTCAGCTGATTTTAGAGAAACAGTCAGGAAAAATGACACATGGTATCTTAGCATTCTCTGGTACATCAACAATATGGGCTCTGACTAGGTTTTCTTGCCATTTTTAAGAAAAAGTATTTAGCTTTGACTATTTGAGTATGGAAAAAAAAGTGACTTACTTTCTCGTTTGCCAATTCAGAAAGCTCTACAAAATTCTTCACTTGAATTTCATAATCAGACAGTAGCTTCCACTTATCTCCTTCGACACCCACCCCAACCTTTCTGATGCGCTCATCCTCCAGAAATATTTTTAGGCCAGGAGGGAATCCTGCAACGGCATGGAGAGGTGAGTGGGAGGCTTGGAGAAGAATCCATGATTCATTTATGACTGCAAGCAAAGCAATCTACCTGACATTGACGAGATGTGAAAAAGGTAGCATTTCTCCTCGGAGGCGCAAAGCTGAACCAGAGCGACCTTCTTAGTCTTCCCCTTGGTGAAAGACGGAGGCCATTCTAAATCAAAGCCCACCGCCGAGCCGGGTACGAGAGAGGATCTGCGTGGAGATGAAAAACATGCAACCAACACAACAGGATTAAAAATGTACCTTGTATAGTCTCTATTTTTCCATTAAATATGTATGTATACCTATATCGTATACAGTGCCATTGTGTGATACAATTCAGGGTTAATACTGGGACATAATCTAAGCTTTTAGGAGTGACATTCTTTGCAATATTCTCTATTACAGTTATTAAATATTACCTTAAATCCTCTGCTAAAAAAGAGCAATCATTTTTCTCCTGGCTGTAGATCACTTCACCACCAAATTCCAGATAAGGAAGATCATCCTCAATGACATTCTTTATGTAGATATCCTGTGACTGATCAGAAAAAAGAAACACAAATATCTACCTTTTTTATACTTAAAAAACAAACAAACAAACAAAGCAGGTCCTTGGCGGTTTACAGTGTCCACTCTTACATGCAGAGTAGGAGTATTTAAATGTTTGAGCTTTGTTGTTCTAAACATATTTCCCTAAGTATGTAAAGCACTTGAATGTAATACCATGCAAATTTGCTCACGCTCATTTGGTTAAGCCAAGAAGCCTTTTCATTGATCATGAACCAAGACTTTTACAGTAAAAACGAAAGCAAAAGAGCAGAAAAGCATGTGACCATGAATCATGCCATATTTAGCTTTTTTTTTAATTGTTGCTTTTATTTATTTTATTAAACTTTGAACTTATTATTAGAATAATAATTATTATTGTGTTTGTATACAATCCAGAAAATATGCAAAAATAAATCTGTTCATTTGTCTTCAGTGACTGTATTATAAATGCTGTGGAGGACACAGGGCCTCTCCTGTGAGCACTGGACTTTATGTTCACCTACAGTGATTTTATGGCTGCAGTGAAGTCTCTAGTAGGTGTTCCTACAACTGGTTGCCATAGTAATAACGTATACACAGATGAGCCATAACATTAGGACCACCTGCCGAATTTTGTGTTGGTCCCCCTTTTGCTGCCAAAACAGCCCTGACCCATTGAGGCATGGACTCCACTAGATCCCTGAAGGTGTGCTGTGGGATCTGGCACCAAGATCTTAGCAGCAGATCCTTGAAGTCCTGTTAGCTGTGAGGTGGGGCCTCCATGGATCAGACTTGTTTGTCCAGCACATACCACAGATGCTGGATTGGATTGAGATCTGGGGAATCTGGAGTTGAGGTCAACACCTCAAACTGGTTGTTGTGGTCATTAAACCATTCCTGAACCATTTCTGCTTTGTGTCATGGCACATTATCCTGCTGAAAGAGGCCACAGCCATCAGGGAATAGCGTTTCCATGAAAGGGTGTAGATGGTCTGTAACAATGCTTAGGTAGGTGGTATGTGTCAAAGGAACACCCACCTGGATGGCAGGACCCAAGGTTTCCCAGCAGAACATTACCCAAAGCAGGACACTGTCTCTGCCGGCTCGCCTTCTTCCCATAGTGCATCCTGGTGCCATGTGTTCCCCAGGTAAGAGACGCACACACATATTCTGACCCCTTTCTATCAGAACCAGCATTAACTTCTTCAGCAATTTGAGCAACAGTAGCTCGTCTGTTGGATCGGATCACACGGGCCAGCCTTCACTCGCCACGTGCATCAATGAGCCTTGACCGTCCATGACCCTGTCACCGGTTCACCACTGTTCCTTCCTTGGAGCACTTTTTTCAACACCCCACAAGAGCTGCAGTTTTGGAGATGCTCTGATCCAGTGGTCTAGCCATCACAATTTGGCCCTTCATCAAACTCACTCAAATCCTTACGCTTGTTCATTTTTCCTGCTTCTAACATCAACTTTGAGGATTTGCTGCCTAATATATCCCACGCACTAACAGGTGCCATGATGAGGAGATACTCAGTCTTGTTCACTTCACCTGGCACTGCTCATAATGTTATGGCTGATATGCACAAACTGAACAAGAAGCAGTGTGTACTCTACACCCCCACTGGAAGCCACTGCACCAAGTCGCTCAATATTTGCATGAAGTTAAACTTTTCACAACTTTGTTGTGCCGCTGACACGCTCACATCTAGTCACAAACGGTCATAGGTGTTCAAGTCTCAAGAATTCGACACCTCTCATTCAAAAAGTGCTGCTTTGTCGCTGTATGTGTAAACGTCAGGCGCAAAAGCATCAGCATATGTAAAAGCATTGGGCAGGACTATATTCTAGATGGGACACCAGTACATCTCAGTGCACCAGACACACATACATTCACAACCAATACAACCAAAGACCTGTAATGTGTGAGGAGAAACCTTTATATGTCTAATGTCATACAAAAATACTTCAGAGATATTCTAAAATAAAAGAAGTACACTAAACCCCAAACAAACAAATGCTTTAAACAAAATGTAGATCCTGTGCATAAATAAATCTTTTATTTCTCCTTAGTCCTGACACCGAAACCAGTACTAATGATTATACAGCTTTTCCCATTCAACTTGTACCTGTCTGATCAGGAAAAAAATTCCCAGCACAGCACATAAAAGGTAAATTTTTTCCTGTTTTTAATGTTCTTCAAAAATGCACTGAGGTAACAAATTATAATTAAAATAATGGTTAAAGAAACTTGTACTATATATGTATAGATTAAGGTTAACCTGTACCTCCTGTACATCCTCCATATGTTTTTCTTAACCCATTCTCCACCACAAAGACAGTTTATCAGCTATCCACCAAACTGTATGATATCAGAGTAACGAAAATTTCACTTTGTACTATAAAAAAATAAAAGAAAAAAATAACATATCAGTAAAAAAACTATTCAGCACATACAACCTTTCCAACATATAACCCACAGGGGCAGTTTTCTGTACCACGACACGCAAATTTGTCAGCAATAGTCAAATAAGAGAGATAGATGGCAAACTTTAAAGCTGGAAGCCTGCCAATAGTTTTCCCTACAGGCAGACGTTGGGTCATATTGGCTTTCCAGACTAAAACCTATGCAAATAAACTACAGAGATGCCACAGAGTCACTCTTTGGTCATGAACGTCAAAAATGATGGAGGACTCGGCTCGAGTGAGGACAACACGAGACGTGATGACAGAGGAAGCGGTAATGTTTATAAATGCTTCTCAAAGAGATATCATGGATAAATGATCATAAAAGCGAAAATGTTTTGTTATTGATGACGATGATGTTTTTAACAGTATTCTCTTTTTAACAAATTTCACAACCCTTCAACTTCACGGCTTTAAAGATCAGAAGTACGGGATATGGATATTTATGACAGAGACATACAGAAACATTTCAAACATTTGGGGTTATTCACAGGTGATACAAAGGTGATGAGGTTACAGATAGCTCAAGTACAGGTGTCTTTAATGTGGTGATGGCTGAAGGGAAAGGTGTGTGTAAACAGTGAGAAAAACTTCAAATTAGCTTTAGACAGAAATTAAAGCAGACTCAAGACTATAAACAGTGCTTCAAGTCTATTTGAATATGACCATAGAGATGTACCTGGGGAACAAAATGTATGCAAATTAGGGAAAAGTCTCGACCAATAGAAACGCAACACCTTACTGAAAACTAACAGCACAAAGACAACTACACATGCCTGGGCGCTTCAACCTGGTCTGCAGTGAGCGCTGAAGATATAGATATTTATTTGTTTTTATTTTGCTTTACTTCGTAAAAGCTTGTAACAACTTCACAACGAAGACGCCGTCTAGCTATGTTAAAGAACTTCAACAGCAGGTGAGTACTCAAAGTTTTCATCTTCTTACCTGAGGCTCGTGCTTTTTCCGCATCCATTCCGGAAGCGACCTGTCACTCGCTTTAGAGTGATCCATAGCTCGAGCCGTGCACCTAGGATTTAACTGTAGTTTAACAATAAAATCTTTTTACGGTGTAGAGACGACTTGTTCAGGATGCAACGCCAGGTCCGTGTTCAGGATTCTGTATTTAACACTGATTTCACAGCGACATAAACACATGTGTTCTCCAGGTTCAGCTCGTGCCACTTCCCTGCAGCTTCCCGTCCACGCGCTTACATTAACAACATAAACACCAGAAAACCTTTTCCTCGCTCTAGGAATGCCTCATAACACTTACAGATAAATACTTTATATTACAGACGTGTGTGCTGAACGCCCTTTAAACTGTCTCTTAAATGAACGGGTTTAATCATGTTGTCGGTGTTGTTTTTGTATCCCTATCGGTTCAGACGTTATCCCTGAACTCTCGCGCCATCCACTGCGTTACTTTTCACGCTCGGGTTCGTTCAGTGACTAACACAGCGACACCTACAGGCCTGGAGTGGCGGCGAAAAGCCGTCAGGATCCTGCTGCCTCTCATTTTAATGCCTCGTTATTTAAAAACAAACAAACAACAAAACGCCCCCAGGTTAGCTTCAGGTGTGAGCTGAATAAAATGCCACCCTTGTTTCAATTGACACTAATTTGTGTAAAAATGCGTTGATTGCCTAAGCAAATAACTCACAGCTGTTGATGCTGAGCAGAGTGGACTTTCATGTTCCTCTGGGTTCTCTGGTTTTCTCCCACCTATGAAAAACGTGCTGATAAGCAGATTGGCTATGCTAAATTGCCCAAATGAATGCAAATGAGATGCCCTGTGATAGACTGGTGTCCTATCCAGGGTGTATTCCTGCCTTATGTCAGGATCACTGTGACCATGACCAACGATAAAGGTTACTAACATTATCCTGACCTCTAACTAGCCAACAACATTAGCTAACAAAAAATGCTAGTTGTGGTGGGGTAGTTAATAGTAACACTGGGGTGTTAGATAGTTGTTGAAATATATTAATTATAACATTGTAGAATATATAATATTCGATTTTTGATAAAAGCAGCTACATAATTTAGTTTGTTTCAGATAACTAACGTTAACTTTAGCTACATGGGAACATGCTATGAGCCTTTGTGCTGCTCGTCTGCCGGACTGCAGCTACATTCTATTGAGATTGCCATCTTTGAACTGTGGACATGTACAGATTACAATTTTTCAGTTCCGTTTCATTTTAGATCTTTCCGCCATTCATGTCTGTATGTGAAAATAAAATTATATGAGAGACCTAGACAACTACATCATTCTATACAAAGTAATGTCAAGCCACTTGGCCTCCATATTGGGTCTCCTTCTCCACTATAAAACTGCTGAAATATTTTTGCCTTAATTTATTGAACAAAAACACCCAACTTTAGACAACTGATCTCTGTAATGCCTTATATGTTTAGTAGTGAAGAATTATTACTTAGAATAGCTATCTAAGATACAGTAGCTAGTCATTGTTGTCTGTAGACATTAGCTAGCTACATTTGACTGCTTATTTGACAAATATCAATCATGCAAGTAAGTAATAATAATAATAATAATAATAATAATCCACACGTGTGATTTAAAGATTTTTTGAACAGGATCTAAAAATATGGATGTGAAGGTTTCCAGGCTCCCAATAATACATCAGTCTTATTGTGTTTTTAAATAGCAGACTTCACTCGAACTAATGAAGCTCCTTGGATGAGTGTGAAAGTGTCACCAGGACCTTTTCTGTAAATGAGATTTTTTTTTCCTACCTTCTAGAGCAGAAAGTATAGTATATATAATATGGTAAAACATATAGTTTGTACCCATTCAGATACAGCTAATAAATGTGTGCTTGTAAATTAAATGTAAATATACAATTCAGAAGCTAACAATACTTTAGAAATTAGGTAATTTACTGAGAAGATATTTCTGTCAACCACAGAACTGATGTCACATACTTATAGAAATAAAACAAAACAGGATGCATCATTGTGGGTCATTTCTGACTCACTGTTCTGGTCAAATCACTCCCTAAATGGTCATTTTACTTCATCCAATCCATGCCTGCTTTTTTTTTTATTTTTATTTCTGCCTTGAAATCAGGTTGAACATCCCCCGAATAATTAGCCAATCCATTACCCTGTGGCCTAATTAAGCACATGATTTTAAAGGGTGTACATTACATTTTCATAGCATGGTTAGATCTGCCTTGCATTACTTTGTATTTAGCAGATGCTTTTACGCAGAATGTGATGGAAGCAAAAGCTTAATTAGCATCAGATCAAAGCCAGTGGAAGTCAGGGGCATCTGAGGACATCTCTGTCTCAGTGTGATAAAAGGCTGCATGCTGCAGCCTCATCAGCATTTCGCTTCTAACCTCAAGTCATGAATTTTGTTGTCACAAATAGCATGCCGCTTAAAACACTACTCTAGACCGGTACTTCAAGATAAGATCTATTAAATAATCTAGAGTTTACAGGGATTTAGGTCACTGCTCTTTCTGTGGTCTTACACCTGACAGACTGAGAGGCATGTGCCATTGTAAAAGAGGAAACAAAAAAACAAGAGTGATGTCATCAAATTACAAAATAAAGGCACCTTACTGGTGTTTCTATAGAGTCTAAAGCCACGTTTACACATACAACAGTTTATCGCTGCAAGCCACCATTCGCTGTACTGTGAAGTCATCAGTACGTGTGTCTACAAGTGTTTACCATACTGATAACCTTCCTCAGCGTGTGGTGCCACTAGCATTCCACGTGAGAGCAAATCAGTTTTCTCACTGCTAAAATTAAACGTTTGTATCTAGAATCCAATTGTGTATTTAAGCATCGTATCGTACGAGATGAAGGAGAAGCAGCGTGTACTCTTTGCCACGGATCACGTACGCCCGGCTGTCTCCGCCCCCAGTGGACCAAGTCACTCAATATTTGCATAAAGTTAAACTTTTCTCAATTTTGTTGCACTGCCGGATTCGTTTCCATCGAGTCACCAAAGGTTGTCACTCGTTCCTCTGGAAGTCATCGGCTCTTATTGAAAATTAATAGTCGCCTTGCCACTGCAAGTAGCTGTATGTGTGAATGTAGCAAGGGACTCTATTATTGCTTTTATAGATGGGTTTATGGGTTTTTAAGACAAATTCATCATAATTGTTTACATGTTTAACACATTTGGAAGACACCCTTATCCAGATGGACTTTGTGCTGTGAGGTTCATATCAATGAACACATCTGTACTGGTTCAGTAGTTCACGAATCCGTTAGGAGATAAATCCATAGACTATTTGTTTATTTATTTTTAAATTTTTAATTGCTAGTTGAAGTATTTCAGGAAGAGGCAGGTCTAATTGGTTGGGCATATTTTTGCTGTGATTATTATCAAAAGCAAATGGCACATTTCACCTGGTCAGTTGTAGGATTCAGTTGAGGGAATCGACTCAATTCCCAATACGTGTCAATCGGAGAATCGATGCTTTTTTGGACGGATCGACTCTCATTTATAGCTCACCAGCAAAAAAAACCCGGATGCCTGAGGTAAGAAAACTGTTAAAATATTTCTATTATTTAAAAGATTTATTACTGATATTACATATCTGAGAAATGATCCGAACTGTAAGTTTTAGCTGGTGTTCCAAAAAAAGGTCGTTAAACGCCAACAAATTGCATTAGCACCTGAGCTAACTAGCGCGACTAGCTGAAAACTAGCAAAGCCGCGTTTGAACGTGGGCAGATTTTAATATTTATCTAAAAAAGGTGAGATTCCTGGTATTAAAAAAAGAGCCATTCATAAATGTGTCTTCCTCCTATACACAATATTAGCCTTTTCCCCTCCACATTTTACACAAGCTAACATGACCGAGAGACTGACCTGACAGCACGTGCTTGTGTGATAGGGGGATGTGACACGACTGGTTTTCACTTCTGCACAACGAATAAAAACAGACCGAATCCAGGTCAGAGGTAATCATTCCGATATCATTTACTAAGTGAAACTTTACAACTGTGCTCAAAACGTGCATCTTTCCTATGCGTATTCGTAATGCGTATGTCCTGATTGAGAACGGCCATATCTTCCTTATTAGTGTAATAAAATGTCAATGCTGGTGCCTTCAGCAGTGTGTCCTCTCTCTCTCTTAAGTGGAAATGAGAATTACGCCACAGCTCTACTCCACACTCCGTCTCTTTAAACGGTGGAGTGTGTTATTGTAGAGGGGAGGGAGGGAGAGAGGGTCATTGAGTTCATTCCCATCCCGTACTGATGCAGCGCCCTCTAAAGAAATCCAGGATTGGATGATTTCTCTCCCTCTGCCGTTTCATCAAGCTGGCTGGGCTTTTAGCAGGCAGAGATAAGTGTCAGATGTGCGCTAAGGAGGAAAAAAACCCACAGCAGCCGTGTAATCAGCTAATAATTCGACTGTGCCCATGCGATTTGATTTGACCTTTAATTCAGGACACCGAGCCGCGATCAGCTGATGACTAGCCGGGCAGCTGCCATTTTGCAGGTCAACCGGGGTTTCGCTTAAAACTTGTCCAGCGCACAAAGCCGACTAAGCTAAATAATTGAGCTGAGCTCGCTCCGTCGACGGCAACAACAGGGTATCGGAGATGGAGAAGAAACCGGGCCGCTGTCGGGAAATTTGAGCGAGCATGGCTGACGGTAACACGAGAGAGATGGATAGAGGGAAAGGCAGGATTACGGGCGACTCGTTTCCGAGAGGCGGGTATGCACAGCAGTACAGCACGACTCTGCCCGCATTGCAAGGTCCCGACATACAGGAGCTCGCGTCCAAACGCGTAGACATCCAGAAGAAGCGCTTCTACCTGGACGTGAAGCAGAGCGCGCGGGGCCGATTCCTCAAAATCGCAGAGGTGTGGATCGGCAGGGGAAGGCATGACAGCGTGCGGAAGAGCAAGCTCACGCTATCCATGGCCATGGCTCCCGACCTGAGGTATTGCCTGGGGGATTTCATCGATTACTACGCGCACGTAGGCCTGCGAGGCGGCCACGCGCCACGGCCTGAGGAGTCGAGTGACGCGCAGCGAAGGCGACAGCCAGACCATCATGCAGCGCCCGCATCACCCAGCGGCTCGGCGGCGTCCGAAGAGCCCGCACACCGGGTGCTGAAGAGCGAGTCAATCGAAGGCGACAACCGGAAGTACTATTTGGATCTGAAGGAGAACCAGCGCGGCCGCTTTTTACGCATCCGGCAGACCGTGAGCAGGGGGCAGGGCGCAGTGGGGTACTATGGCCAAGCCGTGGAGCAGACCATCGTGCTGCCTGCGCAGGGCTTAATCGAGTTTCGGGACGCGCTCTCACAGCTCATCGAGGACTACGGCGACGAGCGCGAGGCCAACGGACGAAGCGCGAGGGCGGAGCGCGATCGGGAAGCGGCGTGTGCCGAGCTGCCCGAGGCAGCGTCCTTCCGAGTCGACAACAAGCGCTTCTACTTCGACGTGGGCTCCAACAGGTATGGTGTGTTCCTCAAAATTAGCGAGGTGCGACAGCCGTACCGGAACACCATCACGGTGCCGCTGAAAGCCTGGTCCCGCTTCGGTGAGAACTTCATCAGGTACGAAGAGGAAATGAGACGCCTGTTCACCTGCCGCAAGGAGAAGAGGACAGAGGCGCAGGCGGACAGCGAAGAGCGCGAGGATTGACAGCGGCCCGCCATCTATGTTCTGTTGCAGTATGTCACAGTGCTCCGGTTTATACAATATCCTCATACATGTTTCAAACAGTGTACCTCTATAGCCTGTTCAAGTACCGCACTGTACTGTACAACTCCGATCAATCACAATAGCACTTTTACATTCAAGTACTGTTTTTGTTTTCCTTTTTAGTTCATTTTATGAACGGTTGGCTTGAGATCAGGTTGTGTATGAGCGATAGCCTAATATATATATGAGTTTTGTTTTGTTTTGCTGACGTTAAGAGGGTCTGAACACGAAATGGAAAGGTCCAGATGGAAATGTGCATTCAGCAATCTGCAGTGAGGCTGAAGCGCGCGCGCTCGTCTGTGGGCGTGTGTGTGTGCGCGCGCGGGTGCCCAGGGATTCTCTCTTTCTCTCTCTCGATTATACATGCAGAATTAGTGCACTACACAGAGTGTACAGGTTGTGCAAATTGGCTGTGATGCATGACCACATGCACTCTTAGAGAAATCTAGGAGTTTTTTAGTAAAAGGGCACCTTAGATTAGGAGAACACATCAGTTTGGTCTAAATGTGGTATGTTAAGTAAAGACATGTATAATACTATGCCTGAGACAGTACTATACATTATTTTTTGAAAAACGTTTCAAAACATTATACCACATCAGTAATACATACCTCCTGGATACACTAATACAATGTTTTTTTTCTCCCTTTGTGACAAAGGTTCGACCCACAGTAATGTCAGTCAAACAAAAATGTAATGATCCAGACTGCTTGATTTTGTTAAATTTTTTTCACTGGCTTGTTCAGCAAACCTACAAATATCACCCATTGCTTTTATTAAAGCAATGTTTAATGAAAGGTTACATGCACTATTTAACAAGCAGAGACTCATTTAAACAATGGGTCTGTTCTAGTTAAAAGAGGGTTACACCTTGGATTATAATTCAGTTTTCCTTACGAAGCTATAAAGATAAAAAAAAAGTCAAGATATGAAATTAATATTTAGATAACTGAATATAAATAAGATTTATAGATTGATCAAATACCTAATATCAGGGGGCATGGTGGCTTAGTGATAGCTTGGGGGTTCATTTCCTGCCTCTGCCGTGTGTGTGCGTGGAGTTTGCATGTTCTCTCTGTGCTTCAGGGGTTTCCTCTGGGTACTCCGGTTTCCTCCCCCAGTCCAAAGACATGCATTGTGTGTGAACGGGTGGGTGTGATTGCCACTTTGTCCAGAGTGTCCCCTGCCTTGTGCCCTGAATCCCCTGGGATACTCCAGGTTCCCCATTACCTTGTTTAGATGGATGGATATACCCAATTTTATGAGCACAATATGTTTAAACTATGTAAATAGGTCTCGAATAAAGATTAATATAATAAGATATTCTAAAATTAATGTTCACATAAATGTGAGCACCTGTCATCCTCTCTGTATCACCTGAGAGCGATAATAGCAATAGTCACTAGCTGAAATGAAGAGAATCAACAGAATTGGTAGACTTGTATGTGGTTTCAGCAGTAATGCTCCTAATGCTAGGCTTCAAGTTTGCTATTAGGTTAATTGCTCGGGAGAATTTGTGTTCTCCAAACACAGACCCAGTTTTTACAGAAACGTGTATGTTTTAGCCCAAGCTGGATTCACACATACCTGCACATTAGGTTCAGCTAAATTGCCTTGAATTAAGGCAGAGAGAAATGTCATCAACCCTCTAATATCTATTATTATTGTTATTATTATTATTATTATTAATAATAATAAAAAAAAGTAAAAGAAAGTGTTGTGAAAATGTAGAGATGAATTTATCAGCGCTAAAGACCTGCATATTATTTTGCATAATTATAACGGATGACCGGTGGATAGCCACTTCATGACTTAAATGATAAATGTTATTAAATACTTAAAACTTACAGGATATTATTAAGGGCTTTACAGCATGCATTTTTAAAAGGGGACTTCATATCGTAACTGTTTTCACAGTTTAACAGCTCTAAGGTCCTTTTCGAAGGTGTTAACCAACGGAAAACATTTAATAGCGCTCTCTCAGCGTTGCCAGTCCCCTTTTGAGGACAGCACAAATGTTTAAAGCACTCTTATATAATAACACTAAAATGTCTGTCTTATCATTTATTTTCATTCCAGTTGTATGCATTGCCGGTGTTGTGCAATTTGCTGTGGAAACTTAGACGGACACAGTAAATCTGAAACAGTTTAAAAAATAAAAAAGTGTTCAAAATCTTAGAGATTTTAATAGAATAGTGGTGTTTATAAGATGATAGTGCAATGAAAACAGTGTTCCTCATTCAGTCACCCATTAACCTCTAAATTGACTGTCTTTTAAATGCCTTTTCTATGAGGCGAGTCCTCGTAGCACAAATATACTTAGAGGTTAACTTCCTGAAAGAGATAAATCCCCTCTTACTTATTAATAGCGGGTTGAGAAATACACTCAAGCATGTTCACGTATGCAAATAATTGTCCAGCTGACAAAAAAAAGCAATCGTTTCATCAAGTCCTATTGGTTCGTAGTGCTTTAAATGACTTTTCCTTGTTTTCTTTTGTTTTTTTGGACCCTCAGCGAT
Source organism: Hemibagrus wyckioides (assembly GCF_019097595.1). Classification (NCBI taxonomy): domain Eukaryota; kingdom Metazoa; phylum Chordata; class Actinopteri; order Siluriformes; family Bagridae; genus Hemibagrus; species Hemibagrus wyckioides. The sequence continues at coordinate 1,124,375 of NC_080725.1, forward strand.
TTATTTTCACTAAATGAGTTAGATCTACTTCACATGATGAACATAAGGAAACTCTAAAAGCTGGGCTTTTGCTCAGAAGGCTGATATAAGACATAGGCAGCACTTCCCACAAGCACTTTATTCAAACAGCACTTTGAGCTGCTGCTACTGCTGCTGCTTTTACTATTCAATCTTACCGAGAGGATCCGTTTCTCATCCGAGCGACTACAAGGGAGGGGTCTCGTTCATTTCGTGAGAATGACAATCATACACCTAAAAACAAAAAACAAACATTTCACTGTACACGCTTTAGTGATGAAGAAAACACAGCACACACTAAACGCCCTGTAGAAGTATTATGCAACCTTAATGTTAGTGTTTTATGACAGCTAAGGTCTTTCAATGCTTATGCGAGACCTTAGCTGTCATAAAACAGTAATAAAAAATAAATAAATAATAGTTAATGAATCATATACTGCATGTATAATTGGAATTCCTCCTTTCAGACTGTCCAAGCATATTGTATATGAGAGTTGCTTCAAGTGCAACATTTCTGCTAGCAGTACACTTTTCTGGATTTTCTGGATCTTTTTTGGATCTTCTGGGCATGGATTTTACACCCAGTCTCCGTCTAAATTGTCAGTGGGAAGGTAATCTAGGACTAATCCAGAAAAACCTGCCCTGACAATTCACCTTGCTTTGTTTCATTAACTCTTTAACAACTGTGGTTTATTACCTCTCTTTTATAATTTCTTTCTTTTTGAAACATTTCAGGGCTCACTCATTCTGGGCATTGACACAGCATAGGTTTTATATTACACTTAGTTAATTGTATCCAAATATGAACCTAATTTCTTAAAGTTAAAAGGCTGTACCCTTGACAAAGTGATAAAGGAGTAAAGGCCATAAAGGATGTTACCTCTAAACAACGCATAGGACAGATGAAACAAACGCAGAACAGGTTTTATGCACTTTAAAACTGCATCCACGTTTGTTCCCTTGACCTCAAAGAAATATTGAAAACCATGTTGTGTGGAAAATGGTCAGAGTTCTGTGGTGTGTCGTGTGGTACCATTTTATTCAGGGTGGTATTGCTATACAGACGTCGTGTTTGCTTTATCGCTAGTTTACACCGTTTTTCTTTCCAAGTCGTTCAGGACGATTTTGGTAGAAATTTGAGAAATTCAGTAATCCGTGAGGCTGTTTAAAAAAGTTTCGCCTGTTACATTGCAGCTATCGTAGTTAATCGTGAAACTTGAATTCACAAAATTGGACTGTTACAACGCATCCAAGTAACACTTTTAACCCATAAGCCTTAAAATCATTACAATGTGATTGTAATGATTTAGTTTAGGTTTATGATTTGTTGGCACAACTTTGCAGTCTTTCGTTCCTCACCAACACTTTGTTGTTATACTTCTTTTCAGGAACATTTCAGGCCTAGCAAGCGAACGTTTGGATCTTGTAAGGGAGGAGTAACCGAGCATTCCTGTAGTACGAATAAAGAATTCAGTCATGTTTCAAAATAGCAGTCCAGCCAAAGGTCACAGGCCTTTTTTTTGTGTTCTCAAAAGATAAAAGTTCGATGTAGGTAATGTGCTGTAAAGGTGTAGAAGCTTTATTGATTTCTTTCCTTTTTTCCTTTGTGTTGATAATGGCATCTCTGCTGCAGTTGGATCTTAGAAGTAGTGTTCGATAAAGGTTTCAAAAGAAATGGTGAAATAAAAATGTTTCGGTGTATCTTTTTTGACAACGTAACGTACATCCTTAGTGTGTCCTCCTGTAGAGTATTATAAGACTCGAAACAAGAAAGCAATTGTTCTGTATTGTAGCACTTTCTTTATCGTGTGTACTGTATTAGTTCCGGTTTAATATGTATGGTACTGTATGAATATTCATTAATTGCCTTGTAATGTTCGTAAAAGGTTGCAACATGTAGGATATGTATCTGAAGGCTACATAATGTTTTTGGGGTTTTTATTATTATTTGTTCTCTCTTTTTTTGTTTGTTTGTTTGGTTTTTTTTATGTTCATGCATGCCGACAGTTGGGTCCTTTCTAACTCTAAAAAATGGTGCTATATAATAATATATAAAGGTGCTCATACGGACCACAGCTGCATGCATGTCGAGTTAAAAATTGATGAAGTAGAACAAACGTGAAGCTAGCCATTGGTCAATTAAAAAACAAAACAAAAAAAAAAACAAGATATCCTCCATGAGCAGAAGTGGGTTTGTGTAACTGTAAATTGCACAAATGGTCAGTTGAAACTCAGACATCATGGCTGACCAAGAAACAGCATGACAGTTGCTAAATTTGCACCAGCAGTAGAGTGCAGTGATCATCAGCCCATCTGAGAGTACTGGGATATATATATATATATATATATATATATATATATATATATATATATATATATATATAGATATATATATATAATAACCAGAATCTTTGTTGTGTTTTAAAGCTTTGTGAAAAATACCTGCACCAAAGTAAATGCTGAGAAATAAAATACCTATTTACAGTTACGCAACCTTGGTGTGGATAAAGTCCAAAAGATCCATAGACAATCTAATATAATTCAAATGAAACCTTTTTATGCTCATGTTAAAAAAATGTTTTTGTCTCTCTTTTTTTTTATTAACTTGTGTCACAGAGTATAAAGAAAAATGATCGCTATATATTGCAGATTGTTAAGTGGAAAGATATATAAGCCTACGCTTTTAAAACAAAGGAGAATGTGTCGAATGTTGGTTGTATCTATCTTCGTTTCTTTTAATAAAAATCAAAGAACTGAAACCGAAAGAGACGAGTGTGTGGTACATTGTGTGTTCACCTATATAGGACATTTAATGAGTATTAAATGACGCGCACACACACACACACACACACACACACACACACAAATAATGACTTGAATCAATGTTCAGGGTTCTTCAGTCTTGGTGCTTGTGTTCAGGTCCATTTATAGAACATGATTAAATATGAGTGGCGCCCTGGGGAAAACCTTCACATGGTGAAATTTTCCTCTGTATATAGTCCTAAAATCTGTACGTTTTCCTAAGCTGAATTTTTTTCCCTCTTTTGCATAATCTCAGGCAAATTTGTAACACTTCTGCTTAAAAGCTGGTTAAAGGAGAAAGTGAACATTGTGAGTGCAGTGGAGGAGAAACACCATGAACCTTTTGACAGATTACAACGTGCTATCTGACATCTCGATCAGACGGTGAGATTCGCTGTGTAAGGAAACGATATTTAGCTAGGAAGAATGTCGAGATCTTTATGCAGGTTTTATCTCTGTGCCTGATTAACCAGTTCTTTAATTACCAAACATGGTGGAAGGCAGCCTAGATCTAAACAAATAAATAAAATGATATTTCTGTCATTTAGGTGAAATATATATTTAAGGTGTCAAAGTATGGAACAGGCAAATTTTCTTTATCTTTATTGGCTGATTTCCTTCTGACTTTTCCCATACTACTGCACATATGACTGTGATAAACAGTTGCTACCATGTCGGGGTCTAAAAACAGCCAAAGGCGCAGCAAAGGTTAAAATGTTCACGGGTCATGACTAAAAGGACTTGACTCTTCAGTTCTTTCTGAAAGTAACAGTTCAGGCTTTATTGCAGAATGCTACGAGAGAGTGTTTCTATTCGAGTGTACACTTTCCTGAAGCAGGAACTCATGAAACAGTATCAAAATTGCATGAATTCGAATAACACAATGGGGCATGCTGTAAAAGGAAAATAACCTACAAGAAGGTTATTTTCTATAAATGTAATATACACTGACCAGGCATAACATTATGACCACCTGCCCATGTTGTGTTGGTCCCCCTTTTGCTGCCAAAACAGCCCTGACCCGTCCTGCACTGTGTATCAGAACCAGACACCTTTCTATCAGAACCAGCATTAACTTCTTCAGCAATTTGAGCAACAGTAGCTCGTCTGTTGGATCGGATCACATGGTCCAGCCTTCTCTCCCCACGTGCATCAATGAGCCTTGACCGCCCATGACCCTGTCACCAGTTCACCACTGTTCCTTCCTTGTACCACTTTTGATAGATACTGACCACTGCAGACCAGGAACACCCCACAAGAGCTGCAGTTTTGGAGATGCTCTGATCCAGTGGTCTAGCCATCACAATTTGGCCCTTCATCAAACTCACTCAAATCCTTACACTTGTCCATTTTTCCTGCTTCTAACATCAACTTTGAGGACAAAATGTTGACTTGCTGCCTAATATATCCCACCCACTAACAGGTGCCATGATGAGGAGATACTCAGTCTTATTCACTTCACCTGGCCTCACAGTGTTAAAACAGTTTCTGGCCAATCAGATTTGAGAATTCTGCAAGTCTGTGGCATTATGAAACTTTTTTAAGCTCGCTAACATCTATATGTCAGGTTTTACAAAAGTAGCTATAGTGTAATGTAGAACTTACATCAGTAATTTACTAATAGAATAATCAAATTTAATTGTTCCTTTGTGAATTTCATGCATTTATTTATTAAGTAAAGACCAAGCGTAAACCTGACATGCTTTTGGCTGGGGCTCTAATTAAACAGTCAGAAAGAGGAAGTGGTAATGACAAAACTGCATTCTTTGATTGTGAAAGGATAGCCTCTCTCCTCCCTGAGGTCAGTTGATGCAACTGTTTCACCAGACCACACTTCCTGTTTCACAGCTACTGTTCTGTTCACATGATAGGCGCACACACACACACACACACACACACAGCCTCAACACATTACAGTTCCTACAGCCAACAAATCATGCCTTTAGTTATATCAAACTTATTGTATTTTTGTGTTTTGGACAATGACCTTTGCTGCTATTTGACCTGTACGAATAAGACAAGGCAGTTTGATCCAAAGAATAAATTTGCTTTTCATTTGCATTCTAACAAAGCAGCATTGAAGGTCAAATGTAAAGAGAAGGTTTAAAAAGAAAACAAGGAGAAATAGACAAACGTCCGCTTAGGTCCACTGAGAGAGGCACAAGTCACCAAGTCATCATCAGATGTTCATAATCATTAGTTATCTCTTTAGTGATGTCAGTGAGATGTCTGTAAGACTATATAAATTGCTCATTTCTCTTAAGATCTTGTCATGTAGCTAATTCTGTACAAGTACACGTTGCTCTTGCACTAAAGAAGCCCAACCTATGTTCTTAATGCTAGCAGTGCTGGGTAATTTCCTGTGCCTTAGCTCTTCACAGTTTGAGGTCAAGCGATTTCCTTTTTGGTGTGTCTCAGTTGATGTTCCTCAAACTAAAGTGACAAACTGCAACAGTTCCCTAGGCAGGTCACACATGCTAACTCGTGTGCTTAAGCAAGCTTTCCACAATGGTGAGTAGATGAAACCATTATCTTAACAAAATACATTTTTAAAAAAAAATGTATTGTCTTTAAACTGGCAGCTAGTTCAATAATGATAACCCCATTGGGAATAAACACAGATTTTAATTATATTTGTCTACTTTCGGTGCTTATCTCCTAATATTATACTCTCTAATCCTTGCCGCTGTTATGTCTCTGAATGTGTATTATACGTTATTCTAGCGCATGAAAAAAGAGAAAATGTTTGCTTTCCTCCACAGAGGTGTATTTCAGCACTCTTTCATGCGCGCCTTCAGCAGTGTTTCCACAGTATATCTTGCTCAGAGATCCATATCTGTATTTCCACATCTTGTCTCATCTCGCTGAAGAGTAGTAGTAACACACGCAGCCTAAAACCGTGCCTTAAATCAACTGTTTCCTCTGTTTATACTCTCTATGAGCATTTTGATAGACAGACAGCAAATATTACATCAGCAAATTTTCTATGGTTATTTATTGGTATAGTGAGTTTGAAGGAAATATGGTTATGAAATAGTATTATATTTTACATGATGTGCAGTCACATGATTTAAACATAACAAATGGAGGATCAAATGCTTATCTACTGAGAGTAGTCAAAGGTCAGTTTTAAAGAGCAGGGCAACATTAGAAACATGCCATATCTAGGACAACTGTGTAGCCAGGACCGCTGTTGGCATGAAGCTTGGTGAGATTTGTTTTTGCAAATAATTGTACATACACAGAGACATGTATATCGGAGCTGACTCAGGAAGGAGTGGGCTTCAAAATTTAGAGGCAACAAATGACTGGACTGGAAATAATTACTAATAGTCAAATTGATCTTAGATAAAAAGACAGAAGTAATGTCTTTAGTCAGTGCAGCAGAGGTGCTTTGTGACTATTTGTCTATTCACAAATAGACTAGATATGTAGAGATTGACAAAAGTGATCAGCTACATTGGTGTGTGTGTGTGTGTATGTGTGTGTGTATGTGTGTGTGTGTGTGTGTGTGTGATGAGTGTAAACGATCTATCTGGTCATCTCAGATGATTATTTGAACTGTCTCTGTAACAAAGCCAGCAAGTAACACTTCTACAACACGAGTGGGTAGTTCTTCACACATTTTTTTTTTTTCACACTGGGGAAAAAAATGTCAGTGTTCAGAAGTACAATAGCACTTACACATATCGAAACAGAGGGCAATGACATACAGAATTCAGGAAATTAACATTTTGTATTTTTTTTTTTTTGCAGGGACATATTCTTCAGTAAGCAACTATGGAAGTGCGAGGAAGAAAAGGGTCCATCGAGCTTTCCACAACTAACTCATCTAAGCCAGTAGGAACCGTGGCATTGAGGAACTTCACCATACCCAGGAAGAAACGAGTGTCTGGACAAGGTTTTTACTTAACTTACCAAAAATACATATGAGTAGTCTTCCTGAGAAGAAGGCTGTTTAGAGATTACAGTGTCTTTGTCTGAACAAGCCATGCCCTCTTTTTAAAATGTGCTTTTTATTTTTTCAATTTGTACTCCATTAACCAGTCCTCCTGGAGCCTTGTCCAGAAGACAGTCGTGATTATACTCTCATTCAGTCCAAACTAAAAGAATCCAGATTAGACATGAGGAAGGAGCATACTAACACATGGCTATGGAAAGATGTCAAATTAGTGCACAATGATGGGTTTCTTAAGGAATTCTCTGAAAAAAGGTAAGGCAATCCAACAATAATAGTATAAACAAACCATTTATTAACAACTTGTTTTTTTGATGATGATTTGTTGTCTGCAGGTCAGAGATGCGTACAAAAGGTAGACATGGCAGAGAAATGGAAGAACGTTTTTGCTTCCTGGTAGCATCTTCTGAAGCAACAAATGAAATTTACCAGTTTGGACTAAGGACTGGGAGCCAGGACCAGTATTCTTTGGGAAAGCCCTCACATGGGGTTTATTTGTTTAAGCATGTTGATGTGGCTCTAAAACATGCAACTGCAAGCACATGTAATGGGAAAAATCTGTTCATTTTCAAGGTCGGTTTAAGTCACAGCAAATCTGAAAGGCGTCATTCAGCCTGTTCTGCTGTTCAGAATTTAACATTTAATAGGTTCACATAGTTGCATTAATTGATATGATGCATTTAATGTTTTTTTTTAAATGTTTATACTAAAGGTGCTCTTTGGAAAGGTGAAAAAAGTCACACCCAGTTTGGAGTGGAACAGAACCGTAGACCCTATGGTTGGCTTTGACTGTTACATGGCAAAAGATGCTGTTTCTTATCATGACAGTGTTTACCAGCAAGTTTCGGGCTCTTCGGTATGTTTAACAATGGCATAAAGTGAAAAATAAAGAATTAAACATGACAGACATGATGTTATAGGGGGAAAAAATCAAAGAAGGGTTGGAATGTTGACACCATAACTGCATGTCCCAAAGTGTTTAATTCCTCTTATACCAAACCAGCACTTACATTCTTACTGATTAAACAATGAGACGTCATTCTTATTATCAGCTTATAGTTACATTTGATGGTGTGCAGTGTCCAAGAAACAAGTTAGTTCCCATTTTTACTTGCATTTAACAGCTAGAAAAAAAACAGAGCATATCATTTTACTGTTCCACAGAACGTTGTCCTGAGGCAAACAGTGTACTGTTACAAAGTGCTGACAGGGGACACTTCATCCATGAATGTCTCCTTACACAAACCATCAGCATATCAATATCATACAAGTCCTCATAAAAGGTCCTCTTTTGCGAATTAGCTGTTAATATAGAAATGACAACAAATTAGCATTAAAAGTGCATTACTATAAGCCTGGGATTTAAAATACAGCTGACATTATTGCTGCTGTTACAGACAAAAAAAACCAACCACCTACATGACAATTAGATGTGTGAATTCAATAGCACTGTGGTACAAAACTTATTACTGCAAAGGGTTTTGATTATATTGTTGCTGTTTGATTCTTGCAGGTGTTTCTATTTGACTACAATCAAAACCAAGAACTCAACAAACGGCCAAGGCAATGTTTGCCATATGCTGTGGTTTCATTTGCTCCAGCTGTTAGTGCTGCAGCACCAACATCCATAAGTCCACCTGTTTCACCCATTAAAGCTCCTGCTAGCCTTATGCATGGTACGATAAAGCATTCCATAACAAATATGTCTTTCACTAAACTACTCAAGAATTCACTAATTCATTAAACGGCAATTCTTTCATTTGTCTATTCAGAACCATCTGTGATGACACACATCTGGATTTTAATAAAGCTCTGATTTTTTCCAATCTACCCTGGCAGGCCCTCTAGAGCATTTGAAAGGCTGCACTGTGGCTAAAAGAACAGGCAAAGGAGAGAATACCACAGTGACGTTCAAACGTTTTGCGACACAAGGCTGCCCAGGCGTGGAGTGCCAGTCACAAATGCCAAGAGCAGAGGCTAACGGAGTAGATGCTTCTCCATTTCAGTACAACGATCTGCAAACTACACCTCCATTTATCCTTCACCAGGCATACATGCCTTATTATAATACAACAGATTATTTCAATTTGTCACTACCATGTTATGACAGTGGCATTTCATGGCAAAGCTCTAATGACACACCTGCATTCCCTCCAAGTGTATACAACCTGAACACTGCAAGTGTCTGTGGAGGTAATACAGACACCTTGGGGGTAATACCTCAAACTTCAGAAGAAAAAGTGTCCACCATAGTCTATTCATCTCGTCTGGTTAAGGACCCAAGGTTGTCCAGGCAAGAAACAAACATACAGAGGAAAAACTCAGAGGAAGAAAGAACATCTAATGTTTCAGAAGGTAAGGAACAGGAACGCCAGGCACACTCACGAGACCAGAAAGAGGAGAATGAATCCACTTTATCTTGTGAAAAACAGTCACTGGAACTGGATAAGGAACACAAAGAGGGCAGGTTCTCTAAACCCTCACTGGATGATCCAAGCAAATCCAATTCCACTGCACAGCCAAAGACTGAGAATATGCCTTCAATTAAATTATTTAAAATGAAATTTCAGAAATATGCTCCATATTTCAAGATGACAGAGGACGAGAGACACGTAAAAATATGGTCCAAAGGAAATCTGAGTCCAGAACAAAAACAGTTATTGATTGACCGCATACATTTCTATGAGATGCATCACGAAATGTATAAACAGGGACTGCTTTTTCAAAAAGACACAGAGGCAGAAACTGCCTTCCGTTTGTCTCATACAGAGTCCCAAAACAATGAAGTCTGCTCATCCACACATTCCCCTTTATTGAAAAAAGGGACCCAATGTGAAGTAAGTCAGTCCCATATGATAAATTCAGTAAGTGCCAATGTTTCTAATTTGAGATCTACTATGGTGTTGGCGGATTCTGAGAGAAATAAAGTAGCTCTACTGAATACAGACAATGATGAGTTCAACCAGGAGATTTGTAGACCAAAAGAAATCCATGTGCAGGAAAAAGAGCAGGATCCTTCTCCAGATTCTCAGACTGAGCCTCAAGATGGAGGTTTGATTCAATCTGTAAAAGAAAAAGAAAGGATTTCAGGGACATTCATTGTGCAGGGTGCCATGCAACCAAATCCTTCAGACAAGAGCAAAACTATAGAATCTACACATGATTTTACCCCATCTTTATGTCCTTCAATGCAAGAGATAAAGATAAAGAGCCAAGATGTCTGTGAAAATGAGATTCCCACAAGCCCAAAAGAGTATTCTGCATGTAAGCCTACACTAAGCAATACAACAGAAGACTGTTCTGAATTTGAGCAAGACATAATAGCCATGGAAGTGGCAAACTGTGTCGACATCTCAGCCACTGATGTACTAGAATGCGATGACTGCTCCTATGTCACTGCGATGAAGCCAGGTCAACAGAGTCAAAGTAATACTGAAAAACTAGATGGGGAAACACTGACTCATTCTAAATCTGATACAAATTCTGAGATGTCTATAGAGGTTGAGAGGGAAGAACCACAACACAACACTATTTACAATTCATTATATAAACGATTACAGCTAGATCAGCTATTGACCAATTCAAATGAAGCAAACGATTTCTCTAACAAATCTTATCTCAGGGCAAAAGGTCTGGACAAAACGCTTGCTATCAGTTCACCAGATGTTAATGAACCGAAGGAAGAAGACCTCCAGCTTATAGTTAAGATAAAATCGAGCCAGACATCCCCAGAAAGACTTACGCTTTCTGAACGATTCTCAAAATTGAGACAGCTTGGTCGGAAACTAGCATCCTTTGTTCACGTAAACAGGCTAACCAGTACCTACAGCACTCATCTCAATGGAGACTTGAAATGTGAACCAGAAGCTCGAATCTGTAGTGATGGAGGAAAAGAAATAAAAAACAATAACGCTGAATTGATTAAACTCATGGCACAGAGGTACAATGAAAATAAGTTCAATGCAAATTGTAAACGTCGCAGACAGAGAAGTTCAACGGTTCTATGCAGAAAAAGCTCAATATCAGGTGTACTGAGTAAAAGAACTTCAGGTCACTTGCCGTTTCGTATTCAGGCTCAGACAAAGCACATTAGGAAGAATCAACTGCTGAAGGCGAAGAGAAAACGTAAAACAAATCTAGCTTTAAAAATGAGTTCTTGTGGTCAAGCTTCATTTAGCAAGTTGACTTCTGACTCATCAAAAGATCTTTCATGTACCGGCACAGCTAACGATGTTGATGGAGGTTCTGAGTCACACCTCAATTCAGCTGCTGCATCTCAGTCTGGTTCACAAATCCATGGCAAACTTCTGGGGTCCAGTCAGAATGACAATGCCACTAATATTTTAAATGCAGAGGGTTCCTGTGCAGACAGTGAAAATGAGACTATACATGGTGATGAGCTCTCTCAAACGAAAGAACGGTGCATTAATCCTGTCAAACAGTCAGCAGAAATTGTCCATGATGATGTTTCAAACCATAATGAGATCAAAGAATCAGAGGAAAACATCACTTCAGATACTAAAGGTCCAGTAATCATTGAGGAAATGGAAACAGATAGCGGAACAAACCATAACAAGACAAGTCATCAAGAAAAATCTTCCCTGGTCACATGTTCTGGCAGCAATGAGTCAAGTAATGGTGAGAGTGCAGAAGCAGAAAACAAGGAAGAGGCATTATTACTGAAAAAGCTTTCTGAGGAGGACAATAGTGACACTAAAGAGGTTTTGCCTGATTACAACACTGGAGCTTATAAGGATACAAGTAGCCCTGTTCCCACTGTCTCAAGTATCCCTAGTGATATAACCTCAGGTAATGTGATAAGCAGCTACACTGCCAAAGCCCAGACAGCCCTGACTCCAGATTCACCTAAAGTAATGAATAATGAGACCGACACACAAACCGAGGACGGTGACACTGCTGTGAACAATTCTGGTAATGGCTTAACCCAAAGGCTATCAAGCACTAACAAATCAGGGAAGACCAATAACATCTGCAATCTTCAAGATGGAGAACTATATCCAAAAAGCACAGAGGCAAATGAAGAGAGGTCAGATGCTGACCAGAACTGCTTAAAAGCACTGAAAGGTGCCAAGGGCGATGTCGCAGGGATCTTCACAGAGAAAACAAATCACCATTCTGAGTTAGCGTCAAGTTCTCAATGCCAACCTTCTTTACAGGATACTAAAAGCAGTGGGATAACAGACTCACTTGTAGAGACGACATCAGATTTCCACAGCAGAATCATTAAAGATGCACAAGAAGACCTTGCTGGGACAATGGACAGTCTGCATTTAGCCTGGCGAGGACAAGACAAAAATAGCCTTCCAGCAACTTCAGATAAACAGGTAATTTCTAAACTGAGAGAATATTTAACCAGATTTGAGTTCACAGTTAAAAAACAGGATCCTGTGAATAACTCTACAAGAGAGGATCATGTTCCAACCACATGGATAAGTTTAGATAGTACAGCTCACAAACAGCTTTTACACAACACAAGACACTACAGAAAACAGGCTGATCTCACACACAGACAGAGTGAAACTATACCTTTCCAAGCTGCCCCTACCAAACACAAGCAAAGTAACGGAGACAGCCAACCTAACAGCCCTATAGTGAAGAGAAGGAGAACAAGCAATTTGGAAAGGGTCAGTCCAGACAGTACCTTTTCTGAAACAGTCAGAAATGAGCCAAATGCAAATCTGGTAAATACGAACACTCAACCGTACCAGACTGCCTCTGGTGTACCTAACCACTGGTTTCAAAATCATGGAACTAATCTGCAGGAAAATCAGGTCATCTGTCCCCAAGTTTTAAGCAGGTCATGTGGACAGCAAGGAAACAGATCAAGAGAACAGCCATGTAAGATAAATCAGTCAAACAAACAAACTGCATACGAAAAAGTCCACACCAAATACATCCAGGAAAAGTACAGTGTCACTGATATCTCCAAGACTCTAAAAATGGCTGACCATGCAATTTCCGTGATAGAACTTGCTCCCCTGCAGTCAAAATGCAAAAGAATGCTCCAACATTTTATCTCCAACTTCGAAAAAGATCAGAAGGTTTCTTTCCACCAATCCTGCATTACAAGAAATCTAATCTTGGAACAGTATCTAGACCATCCTCCTCCACCAGTGGAGTTGAAGTTTGAGGCAATAAATTCTTTCTTGGAACTACAGATGATAATCGAGGCCTGCCAATTTGTTGACAACAAAATAAATTTCCTGAGAAGAAAACCAACGTTTAGGAGTTTGCTCTGGTATGATCCTTCTCTCTATGGCGAACTTTATAAGGGCACTGTTGGGTTTCAGCAACAATCATCATTGTTTTCATCGTTCCAGCAGTGCCTAACCAGCGACGACTACAGAAGATTGCGGGAATACTATTGTGCAGTGTCCACTTTGCATCAGCAGCTACAAAATTCCCCTGACACATCGTACTACATGTACCTGAAAACCAAGCGGGAGAGGCTTGAAATAGAAGCTGCATTTAGAAATCCCTCTGATGTTAAGAGTTTCTTTTTATCTCTACCAACAGCCACCATGATCAATTTAGGAGACCGCTTGGAAAATTTGAAAAAGACGCATGATATAGTGACAGCATTTATTGAGACACCAGCAGATCGGTTGCCAGGTATATTTGATGTAGGGAAAGCTGAGCACCTGTCCATTATATGCAGATATCTTCAAGAAAAAATCCTCTATTTGAAATCCCATAATGAAATTACTAAAATTTCATGGTTTGGGATGGAACATCTTCTTTACGATGCATCGAAGGTCCTTGTATGGAGTGAATCAGAGCATGGGATTCCAAATGAAGTGCTGACGAAATACAACAGGATAAATTCAAAGTTTGTTTACGGGGAGACAGAGGCTCGTTTAGCCCATGTTAACAAAACTGATCAGTCCCCCCAGCCTATGGATATTGTGAAAAGCACACCACCACTGCAAATGAATGCTAGCAGAATCCCATCAACAGGGGGATCCACTGAGAGGACTCAAACTGCGCTAGTAAGTTTTGAGAACTGTTTACTCTTTTCCTTCTTACAATAGTTTATCTGTGCCTTGCAGTAATAAAACACATATTTTACCTTCTCTAGATTCAAATGGAAGATGGAACAAAAGAAACACATCAACCATCCAGCAGAGGGTAAGAACAAAAATCACTGAAAATTTGTTGCAGGAATGTGGTGAGGAGAAACTCTATGCACTGAGTTTTACAACATCTGGTTGAATCTGAGTAGATTGATTTGAAAATATCTCTTGGCAAGTTTCTATATTCCCCTCTCTATTGAGACAGGCTGACATTTTGCCATCTTGCAAGTTATTCTAGTTGTATTATTTTATCTTTGCTTTTTTTGATTCTAGATGTCACATCTAGGATCATCTCTCCAACTTTGTGCCAAATGTCCAAATATTTATGAGCAGTATTACTGAACAGGCATTCTTTCCTTGTTATGATGAATCTCTTGTTTTTTAGAGCAACGCTCTCATGCCCAAGAAGTAACTTTAGTGATGGTGTTACCCCGCTTATTCAGCCCAGTCTGGCAGCCCAACCTGGAAGCTCACCTCTTTACACCGATTTCACGCAAAGAAGTAATGCATCGCATTGGAGAATTCCCAGAACTTCTGCCTGGGACTGGAGCCCACCTGACGCTATCCAGTCACCGTCACACTCCGAAATAAGGGCTCTGCTTTTGTCTAAGAGGCCACCTTCAGCACACGCAAAACCAACGACAACATCGTTGACAGATCTGCAAATCCCTGCAGTCAGACAGCAACAACTGTCACAACCACTGATTGTGAAACCTAAACCAGTCGAGAGGAGTAAAGTTCAGCCAACAATTAGTGCACCTCAGCATCTGGAGCTCTTAAAAGAGCAAGCAAATGAGTTCAGCATGCCTATGATACCAGCTTTTCCTTTCCCAAGTTTCTCCCCAGATGCACCCTCAGTAATCCCTCCGCCTTTTCCACAGCTTCCGTTCTCCAGCACTTCGAATCAAGTGGCACTGCATAACAATCCAACACCGATAAGCTACCCTTTCTTTGTCTTCAATGGACAAACATACTCCACTACAGGCTCCTCCATGCCTGTGTCAGCTATTCATACTGAAACTCAACATCTTCCTCGCCCTGTTTAGAGAGTGCATACAGTATTTGGTACTGTTAGAATTTGTTCTGTTCTTAAATGTTTATGTTTTTATTTCAGAGACTTTTGAAACCTCCTTCAATGTTATTACTCTAGGTCAGTCATGCTCTAATCGAATATGTTCCTAACCAGTTCTTATCTTATATGTTTAACATTAAATTTCTAAATACATGAAAAACAGTATCTGTTTAAACTGTAATAGCTTTGTTAATAGATGTTACATTTATTGTTTTTTTTTATTTTTATGAATAATATATTTTAACATTAAATTGTTCATATGTTTATAATGATTTTAAAAATGCACTTTGTTTTATAGTGTCAAAACTGTTAAATACACGTTTTTGAAAGCAACTCGAAAGTCATGGTTTTTCTTCATAGTTCAATGGTTAGAAATGAACACAACTTACCCAAGAAACTTTATTCACCATAGTAGGGTTTGACATGATTTGACATGATGCTTGATGAACTTCCTGAATACCAACACGGAGTTATTTTGCCTTAGTATTGCCGTAGGTCTCTCGGCAGTCTCACTAGTAAGATTTTGTCTTGTCCATTTACATATTTTGGGAATCAGGGACTTATTTTTAACATGTAAATCAGTTCAGCACTCTCAAGTTTGGAATCAGACAACAAATCTGTCTTTCTTCTGAACAAGAAAGTACACTGAAATGCCGCAAAATAGTGTACACTATATTTCTACAAAGACATTCTAGGCAACAGTTTGGGAAAGGCCAGATCATCGGGTGTCCATATACGTTTGACCACATATTGCATGTTAAGTGGACTCCTTGTTCTGTAATATATATTCTCTACCTCTGTCCAAGAGAGAACAACTTTCTGGTCAGAGCAGCAAACTCGATGGGGACTGATACCGACACATTATTGAGCCCTGACAGTGGACACATTGTGCCCTTGCAGCATTATCATAATAACCCACTGGTCTTATGTAATCTCTGCCCAGTGAGCAATTGTTTTCATCTAAAAGCTTCCTGCCATCTTCCCCCTAGCCCCTATAGGTCAGATCTGCAAGACCATTTTAATGGTGAGATGAAGAACTCTAAGGATCAATTGTGGTCAAAGAGCATGACCATCAGTTTGGGGCTTTTGCTGTGCTGCGGTGACCTGTGGGGGCTGCATGGCCAGTGCCTTTGGCTGTGCTGGTGTTTAGTTTCTGAAACCTGTGGTCTTTGGTAGCAGGCTTAACCCCTGGCACACAGAGCAGATTTTGTAGTGCTGCTTTACACATATCCGTCTATGACAGGGCTGGGCAATTAATTTCTACCGGGGGCCACATAACAAATATGAACTGTGTTGGAGGGCCGAATCAATGATAACTTGAACTTAATTCTGCTCAATATTAATTTTCTCCCATTCTAAAAAGCAATAAATGATATATTTTGATTAGCTGCTACTGGTAATCAGAAGAATAAGGATATTCTGTAAATATTTATGTAAATTTATGAATTGTTGTGTAGGTCAAAGAGGAAAATAATCCCATAGAAGTAATAAACAGTTTAAAACGAAAACAATTATTGCATCACCGTTTCATTTTACTTTTAACTTGTTAATCTTCACAAATACTGAAAAGATGTTTTGCATTATGTTAAAGATAAGCAACTGCTCAACTTCATTCAGAAAGCAATAAGTTCTTGTTTTCAGTTCATTTTACTTGTTCAGTGAGAAAAATCCAGTCTGCCAGCTCTTCCGTGATTTTGAAGTCTGCAGTGATCCCACGTAAGAACACGAGTAGCTGGGCAGTGTCACGTAGATCTCAGCTCTCACCCAGAGCCAGTGAAAAATGGTCAAAGTTGACCGCTCTGTTCCTCAGATGAAGCTCCAGATTTCCCGCGATGTCCTCAACCCTTGTCGTTACAGTGCGTCGGGAGAGGGGGACGTTCTCAAATGCCCCCTTTTTCTCTGGGCATATCAGGGCAGCAGAGTCCACCATACACTCCTTAATAAACTCTCCGGCAGAAAACGCTTTACTTTTGCTAGTGATTTTGTGAGATATGACATGACTTGTCTTGACAGCTGCATCTCTGGGTGTGTGAAGTTTTGTAAGAAGTCCTTGTTGGGTTTGCAGCGTGGCCACAGCCTCCGACTCCTTTGCGCTCTTCATCAGACAAGTTCTTGTATTTCTCCTCGTGTTTGGTCACGTAGTGGCGATTCAGACTGTAATCTTTGAACACAGGGACCTGTGTACCACAAACTAAGCACACGGCTTTACCTTCGATTTCTGTAAATAAATATTTTGCAGTCCATGTCTTGTTGAAAACGCGGCATTTGGAACCAACTTTTCTTTTTTTAATGGGAGCTGACATTTTTAGGGGTATCTGACCAGCATTAACGTGCAGCATCACCTGTTACTGTTCAGACACACACACACACGTCCATACGGAAATAATAAAACTCCAGGCGTTTCAAAATAAAAGCAACACAGTTGTATTGCGTGCACAGCATAAATACTTCTAAATAATAGGGACGTCCAAAGGGCCGGATATGGCCCGTGGGCTGCAAGATGCCCAGGTCTGATCTACGAGAACTGTGGCAACCACACTTGGTGCATAGACCAGATTAGCAGAGTCGTCCCATGTTCAGGCCTAGGTGTGCTTGGGGTGCAATGGATAATAAATTACCTGTTTGTGAGGCAGTGATGAAAGATCACACCAAAATGTCATCAGAGCATCAGTATTTGGTGCTTTGGGAGATATTTGGATGCAGTCTTTCATCTGATAAAAACACCAGTGAGAAACAATAGAGGTTTAACTCGCAGGTTATGGGCCAATCTGCTATAACAATTCATTTCAATGAAAAAATGAACGATTGTAAACTCTGGCACAGCAAGAAGCATAGAAGTCTCAAGGTCCCTGATTCAATCTTGAGCTCTGGATCATCTGTGTGGGGCCTTCTCACACCTCCTATATTTATAATTAGAACTATATTTAAAATATTTACACTGACCAGGCATAACATTATGACCAACTGTCTAATATTGTATTGGTCCCCCTTTTTGCTGCCAAAACAGCCCTGACCCGTCCTGCACTGTGTATTCTGACCCCTTTCTATCAGAACCAGCATTAATTTCTTCAGCAGTTTGAGCAACAGTAGCTCGTCTGTTGAATCGGATCACACGGGCCAGTCTTCTCTCCCCACGTGCATCAATGAGCCTTGACCACCCATGACCCTGTCTCCAGTTCACCACTGTTCCTTCCTTGGACCACTTTTGATAGATACTGACCACTGCAGACCGGGAACACCCCACAAGAGCTGCAGTTTTGGAGATGCTCTGATCCAGTGGTCTAGCCATCACAATTTGGTCCTTCATCAAACTCGCTCAAATCCTTACACTTGTCCATTTTTCCTGCTTCTAACATCAACTTTGAGGACAAAATGTTCACCTGCTGTCTAATATATCCCACCCACTAACAGGTGCCATGATGAGGAGATACTCAGTCTTATTCACTTCACCTCTCACTGCTCAGAATGCCTGATCGGTGTACATTTATAATATATAATTGTTCTGAGTTATAAATAAGAGTGTGAATGTGTGTGTATGCATGATTCTCTGATGTCCCATTGAGGGTGAACTCCGCCACGTTCAGAAGGTTCCCAGAAACTCATCAACAAATCTACTGGGATAAGGCAATTACAGAGACTAAATCATTGAGAACACTTTAACACTGCCTCCTTTCTCACCACGGTGTTAGCATGGTGTTAAATTAGCAAACCTACCCCTAACAAACAGAAAGTGTCTCCTGTCGGTCCGCTTAGCCACACGAGGGCAGGAGAGAGGGTTTTTTTTTTTTTTAAAGCGTTTATCGCGCGCGACGCCCATCCTCCGCGGATGCCTTTGTGATGACGTCGATATGAGGCGGACGCGGAGCGGCCATTACGCAGCGGCTTTCTCTCGGAAAGGTCGGCCGAATTAAAGCGAATCCGCCGGAGATTATCAACGACGATCTGCTGGTTTTGCCAAGCGGCTTTATTAGCAGACTGACACCAGATCGCGTAAAAAACACGCCTACGCTCAGAGTAATCGGTTTTCTAGCCGTGAACGCGTAGTTTCGGGGCGTTAAAACTGCGAGAAAAATTCCCTGTGGTGTGCTAAGCTATCTTGCATTGCTAAGCGAAAATTTAGCTAGCCGAGCTAACTAGCTAGACCACCATTAGCGCCGCGGGTCTCGAGGGGGGGTGTTGAGCTAACTGAAACCTCTATATCGCTATTTAAAAAGGTAAACAAGGAAATCCGTGCCATCCTTCAAGACGTATTCAGAATGGACGATAAAGCGTTTACTAAAGAATTAGACCAGTGGGTAGAACAGCTCAACGAGTGCAAACAGCTCACCGAGAATCAAGTGAGGACGCTGTGCGAGAAGGTAAGCCTCTGATCCTCTGGAGCTAGCGCTAACTTGCTAGCACTGCTAACTACGTATAAAGCATTGGTTATAAACGGACAGATTGTTAATGATGATGTATTTCACAATCGGACGCCAACTTGGGTGAGCTTTTTAACTAATAGACACTGACTATTAAAATGGATTCCTGTTTTTCCCCCTCCTTTAGTAGATCTAGCTAATTTGGCTAACCGCGCAGTTTCCTCGTTTGTTAGCCAGCTTGCTAACCGCTGCTCAAAATAGAACATGGCTGATGATTGAGCCACAGCCCCATTAGCTCTCTGGGTTGTTTAGCTAGATTACAGTCAGTGTGTGTGTTTTTGTACGTTTTTTAATTCCAGATTCAAGTTATTAATTATTATGATATTCGCAATAATAAATGTCTACTTTATGGTCCAACATTATCTAAAAGTACATTTACAGGTTATTTATAGCCGCAGTGTTATTGAGGTTAGTTATGCAGCTAACATGGACTAGCCGCGCAAAAATGTCGTCATCGTCGTTACTTCAAAAAAAAAACCTATTACGGAAAGGTAACGTTATATTCAGCTCTAACTTGATGTCTGATCACCCCCCCCCCCTCTAGATTAGAATAAGTTGTTCTAATTTTGAGTTTTGTTATAAGCCGTGCTTACTGTTTAAGGACAATTTGAACGTTTTGTGTTTATTCTATCAGCAACCATATTCAAGCTAGTTGATTAGCTAGCGTCGACGATGCAAAATGACGTCATCGACGTTGGCTACAAACTTTCAGCGATTTCGGTTGTAAATAATCGGGGTAGTGACCTAAGCCCTCGCGTAGCGTGCTGTAATTCACACGGACCTTTAGTCTCTTATGACCCTGATATCTGATGAGGAAGTGTTTTAATCACGCAGGTTTGTTCGTGTCAGCTTGGCTTCCACGATGACGCTGATTCTCTAAAACGATATGCAGCCTTTTATCTCGCTTCAGACTGTTTGATATTTGCATGTGATTAAAATCAAAGGGTTGAATTTTTAAAACGGGCTTCTGTGGTCAGTTATGTCCAAGTCCTCCATCAAAACCATGATGCACAGTGACAACTCTGATGTCCTGAAGAGCCAAAACACTTTCTAATCTGTACACAGTGAACAAATACATTCACACGTGTCACTTATACCCGAAAACAAGCTTCTTTCTAGTCCCTTTTTCCATCTACTCCATTTCACACCATACACACACACATTGGATTACCTACTAATCCCTCTACATGGTGACTGACCCACTTCATGAGATGAGAATTGTGGGTGGAAGAGTGTTAGAGATGCTTTATGGCATTTGAGAGGTGGCTCGCTTTCTGCCTTTATTAATTCAGCATGCCCGTCAGCATGCATGTTCAGTTTACCGTAAATAAAAAATGCACTGTGTTTGGCTGAAAACAGTTTGTTGTATTGGGTAAAGAAATTAGAAAATGCACTTTACACCAATCATACACTATATTGGCAAAAGTTTTGGGACGTCTGCCTTTACCTGCACATGAATGTAATATGGAGTTGTCCCACCCTTTGCAGCTATAACAGCTTCAACTCTTCTGGAAGACTTTCCACAAGGTTTAGGAGTGTGTTTATGGGAATTTTTGACCATTCGTCTGGAAGTGCATTTGTGAGGTCAGGCACTGATGTTGGACGAAAAGGTCTGGCTCACAGTCTCCGCTCTAATTCATCCCAAAGGTGTTCTATGGGGTTGAGGTCAGGACTCTGTGCAGGACAGTCAAGTTCCGCCACACCAAACTCACTCATCCATGTCTTTATGGACCTTGCTTTGGTCACTGGTGTGCAGTCATGTTGGAACAGGAAGGGGTCATCCCCAAACTGTTCCCACAAAGAGCATGAAATTGTCCAAAATGTCTTGGTATGAAACTGAAGCATTAAGAGTTCCTTTCACTGGAACCAAGGGCCCGAGCCCAACCCCAGAAAAAACAACACCTGAATCCAATGATCTGGAGGGGTGTCCCAAAATCTTTGGCAGTATAGTGTATGTGGATCCTGTTCCTGATGCTCTGTACAGAATACTTTTAACTGTTATGTTATCCTACTTCTCGAAATGCATTTAGTTTGGTGGGCAGATATGACAGAGCCCAATCATTACAGTCTGTATGGGACTGATATTTCCACTGAAAGACATAAGCACAGAAATACTTTAAGTTCTGTTGTGGGAGACCTGTTATCGACATAATTGCAGAGTAAACTCGGAGAGATTCACTTCTAACCTCTAAAAATTGTTTTGCTAGTGCTGAATACCAGGCGTAATGTGTTACATAGGAAAGGAAAGCACTGTTTGTTTTTTTAAGTGCTTTTTAAGAACTTGATTAAAATGGAGATATTTTAATTGTATTTAGGAAAGATTTTTTGGATTTTGTTTATGGTTGACCTGCATATTGCAGGTCAGATTTTTAGTAGTGTTGACCAAGTGAAGATCTGGAGCATTATGGCTGCTCCAAAAAAAAAAAAGAGAGAGAGAGCGAGCTGATTACATTTAACTGCCCCACAAACCTGCCTTGCCCCATTAACCTGTATGTGTAAAGCAGATTACAGCAGGCTCGTTGTCGCAGCAACTACTTTTTCATAATTCACAGTGGCCGTCCCCCGCGTTTCAGACGGTGTCTGCATATACAACACTATTCATAAGCTGCTTTGATCTACACCTGGCTTTAAAGCAGTGAAGTCCAGGCAGATCTTGTCGTGAAACTGGAAAAGAAGAAAAATCCTTCTCAGAAATTCATAGCTAATGTTTGTTTTTATCAGTACTTGAATCGACAAAATTTAGGAAGCATCTTGGTTTGGTTTCATATTCTATATATTTTTTTAATGCTTCATAAAAATGTGCTTCTTTTTTCTTCCTTTCTATCAGTTTCTTTTATTTGTATGATAAGTACATGTAAGTAAACAGCTTCTCGGAAATAACTTTTTTTATTTTAAACCTATGCTTCTCTAGACCCATGTCCAAAATGAGCAGTGTTCGACTCAGTTTCACGGCAGTTATTTTGGATATCGAATTGCATTGTTCTATCTCCAAGATCTTTTATAAAAAACTGACATCACACATGCGTATATGGAAGCCTTAAAAAGTGCAGGGAGCAAAACCACATACGCCGTCGATAATGAGCACTCTGCACTCGATTAATCATCCTTGCATGAAGTCTCGTCCTTTCCTTGTACCCGAGTTCTCGACACGGATCTGTTGCCAAAATCACTGGCATGGCATTCATTATTTATTTATTCGTTATTTACATAATCTCCAAATCGATCGTTTCATTTTTAAATGTGCCAACTGCTTGGAATCGCTTTGCTCTCTGACTATTTTGGTCTTTTATCAGAAAAGAGCATGGCACCGAGAGGCTAAACTTGGGTTACGGCTGTCCGTGGCACCTGCTGTAATGTCCTATTTACTGTGTTAAATGACGGAAGGGTGGGAAAGAGGAACAAGACTGCAGAGGAGAGGTCTCCATGGAAACCCTTGCATTGTCTCCATGGTGACGTAGGGGGTCGTACTTACAGCCAATATCGATTTGATTTCAGAGTTTTACAAAGGTCGTTTGGGCTCAGTAACACAGTGTTAAGAGTTTGCAACACATGTTTGTGTGCGAGAAAAGGTTTTTATTTGTGCATTAGGAAGAAGGTTAGCTCTTAAAACAAGGTTTGCAAGACAAATATTTAAGCATGAATGTGAGGGGGTGAACATTTTGGTACAGATTGTATTATGTTGTCTCAGAAAAGAACATTTGAAATGTTTATGCCTAATGTCTAGTTGATACCACCTTCCTCAGTGTGATGGCAGTGCTTTTGTGCTGCAGATGTAACTGATATCTCGTCTGATTCCCTCTCACTACAGCATGACTGATCTTATTTGTTCCATATCCACCCAGGCTAAAGAGATCCTGACTAAGGAGTCCAATGTGCAGGATGTGCGCTGCCCAGTCACGGTCTGTGGCGACGTGCACGGCCAATTCCATGACCTTATGGAGCTGTTCAGAATCGGTGGGAAGTCTCCTGACACAAACTACCTGTTTATGGGTGACTATGTAGACAGAGGCTACTACTCAGTGGAAACAGTCACCTTGCTTGTTGCATTAAAGGTATTTCTAAGATACACGCACTGCAGGATTTGCAGGATTAGCCCTGCACAGATTTGTTCTGAGTGTTCCTGTGCTTCTTTCTTGACAGGTCCGTTTCCCAGAGCGCATCACGATATTGCGTGGAAACCACGAGAGCAGACAGATCACACAGGTGTATGGCTTCTATGACGAGTGCTTGAGGAAATACGGCAACGCAAATGTGTGGAAATACTTCACAGACCTCTTTGACTATCTACCCCTTACAGCCCTGGTTGATGGACAGGTTAATATACCCCCCTTTATTTATTTTTTATCACGCACTTTCTAGTACCTGACCACTCAGTAAATGTATACACTCATCATTTTTTTCCTCTACAGATCTTCTGTCTGCATGGTGGTTTGTCTCCATCTATAGACACACTGGATCACATTCGAGCTCTAGATCGTCTTCAGGAGGTGCCACACGAGGTCAGTGCACAATTTTCTAGATTTAAAGCTACAAGGCATTCCTCCTTCTTCCGAGAGTGTACACACAGGTTCCTTTGTGTGTGTGCTGTTTAAGGATTCTGTAAACCTGAAATTTAGTAGGTTTAAGCACTAGAAGGTTTAAATGTACAGATCCCACCACATACCAAATGTAGTCTTGCCAGACCACTAGATGGCTTTGACATCATCAGGACTCCTGTGGTGATCAGTTGCTTGCTGATGTGTTTCAGGGGCCAATGTGCGACTTGCTGTGGTCAGATCCTGATGACCGTGGTGGCTGGGGAATCTCTCCCAGAGGTGCTGGTTACACTTTTGGACAGGATATTTCTGAAACTTTCAACCATGCCAACGGTCTTACCCTGGTCTCCCGTGCCCATCAGCTTGTTATGGAGGTGATCATTTCCCCCATGTTAATCTACTTAAATCTAATCTTTTGTAATAAACAAGCAAAGAGAGAATTCAGAAAATGACTGCTGTGTTGTTTTGAGATGTTTAACTGTTCCTTTATCCTTCAGGGATACAACTGGTGTCATGATAGGAACGTTGTCACCATCTTCAGTGCACCAAACTACTGCTATCGCTGTGGCAACCAGGCTGCCATCATGGAACTGGACGATACTCTTAAATATTCCTTGTAAGTATTAGCGACCCGAAGACATTTTTATTTGTAAATCTTCACATAAGTCTTGGCTTTTAAACTTGCGGTTGAACTCGAACGTCTACATTAACCGTTTCCTAACTGAATGAATTGTCTCTTTCAGCCTTCAGTTCGATCCCGCACCTCGGCGTGGAGAGCCCCATGTCACCCGCCGCACCCCCGATTATTTCTTATAAACACACACACAGGCCTGACGTAGGAAAAACGACCTCTAAAGCAAACGACAAATACGGCAGATCCCTTCATATATACATGTATTCATCCCACCGCGTGTGTATATATTTGGGGATGTGTTACGACATGACAAGCACTAACATGGACCAAAATGTGCCATACAAGCATTTAATGCAGAAATACAAATTGCCCTGTGTCTCAGTACTGCTACACAGTGTCCCGTTTTAGCCTTTAGTGCAATTGCCTGCTGTATACTATGGATAGTAATGTTCTCTTTGTTCTTGAAATGTACATGACTCTGAGCAACAAAAAAAAATCTGATATCTAGCTTACCCCCCCTTTCAGTATCACTGGACAAACGATGTTCTTTAAGTTGGCGATGCCAGGCATGTGAAATAAGGTAACATTTTATACAAGTGCACAAGCTTACATCCTTTCCTGTCTTCACCAAACACTATAATATTGGGAACGAATGCTTAATCTGAGGGAGGAGCTTTTTCCTTTTTTGGGAGTGTATGCTTTCATGTGTATGGAGCCCTATCTTAACTCGACTGTCCATCCCTTCGTCTACCATCTTTTGTGTTCTCTGTCTTTTCTGTGTATTTGTCATGAAGTGATTGCCTCTTCTTTGGTGTATTTGAACTAATAAAGTCCTTTTATTGCAAGCTACTCCAAATAAATGTTTTGGACGGGATTCTTTTTTTTCCTTTGTGGAATGTATTGTAAGATCTTTCAGAAGAACTTTAGGTGAATTCTGGTTTTTGAAGCACAAACCAAACCAGCTTCTTTAACATGCATCCATCTAATGGTTCAGCTTTGCAATTGCCATTTGAAGTTTGCTTAAACTTTTATTCATTTTTTTGTTTTTCTTTAAATTGTCTTTGTTTGCCTTTTTAAAAATCCTAATGTTTTCTTTCAGTGCAACCCATGATGTAGAAATCTTGCTGTGAATTTGCAGTATCCCAGCTCAACCTATCTAGGGCAAAGTTAACTAAGCTCAAGCCATAATCCAAGGCTAGGGTTTGTTTTTTCAAACCTTTTTCTGGATCTCTGTCATGTAAATGTCCTTGTTTTGTTTTGTTTTATTGCATGCAACAGCTACCTTTTGATCAACATGCTTATGAAACAGTCCTACTGCAAATATAGAATTAATATTTTATTGAATTTCTTGTAATCAGTGGTTATACAAAATCACCTGCCTGAAAAGATTGTCACCAAGTGTGCAGGATGGCCTATACAGGTGGCATGGCATAAAGGGATGTGGGGATTTCGCTTAACATTTAATCTTCTAGCACTTATAGCAGTGTATTCATGATGAAACATTTTCATTCGCAAAACATTTCATATGTTCTATAATATCATCTTACACATTCTTACCAAAAGTATTGAAACAGTAAGGCCTTTGGGTCTGAGATCAACAGATTTGCTGCTTTAGTGTCTTTATCTGTTGAGATGTCCTAACAGCATGACACCTATTGTTTGAACTCAGCAATTGTTTCAAGGGAGACAAAAAAACATTACAAAACTGTCTGGTGAGGTTTTGCACCAGCTTGATGCAGTTAAATGCACATGCAAACAAATCTGAGTGTTACTCGCTTTCAAATACTTTTGCTAAGTTGTTTACCACATCCTGTTCATAACAGGAAATGAAACCTGAAATCAAAGTGTCATTTTCTTTTAATCTCGTACAAAGAATGTCTGTTGTGTAGAGCAAAAACAAAAAAAATAATCAGCCTTGATGTTTCAATACTTTCAGATAAGGATGCAGGTTTGCTAACAAACTTCCAGGCAGTGCTATTAAGGTACAGAAAAGCATATCACAGTGTCATATTGTTACACTGCCCGTCCTTCATCAGTCAATAGATTTCTATGGTTTATTATAAGTGGTTCTGGTTATGATAGATTTTTGCTGCAAGAAAAAAATATAGAAAGTATGTAAAGTATCCAGAGGTAACTGCAATCTGTGTTGTTTTCTGTTGAACTGGGTCTAATAGCTTCATCAAAGATGGGTGGACTTTTATTAGGAGCTTGAAGACCATCTAATATTTTCATGGGTCCAGGTGCCTCTAAGGGTCCAACTCCTTGGCATTAACTCTAGGACGGGTCTTTCTCCTCCACGTTAAGAGCGGTGTGTGTGACGATCCCAACATCTTCCACACTGAGGTCTGTTCGTGTGAGCAGCGGACATCTGGGGTAAGGCGTGTACAAGGCGTACAGAGTGGGAGAGTATCCAGACTTGTGCAACCAGTCTAGAAGGACCTGAGGATGATAAATCAATATTGTGTTACACCTTTAAAGGAAGTATTCAGTGGAACAGTTACACAATATTCCAGGTAAGCCAAATCCAGTCAAGACACATTTCCACCCTGATATGTTAGTGTTTATTATTTACTTCTTGCTTTGCTTTACATTTCAATTCTAGGCATTCTCACTCCAAACTCTTCTATAAATACACTGTACAGACAAACACTGTAAATAGCACTGTCACATAGATTGCTGTACTTCTTCAGGGCACAGTGTGACTTAATCTAATCTATAAAACAAACAGAACACACACACACACACACGGTGGATGACATTTCAGCTTTATTGTCCTGGACAATCAGAAAATTCACATTCTGGGTCAGATCAGAATCTAAAAGTGTGTTTGGAGGATTTTTTGGGCAAATCTGTCATAAGTTTTGAGGTGTTTTACATTTTCCACATTGTTTTAGAATTGTAAAAATCCTAGATGATTTATTTATTTGTAAAGGTAACGGATTTTGGGGTGAGACAGACTCGCACTGTTCGATATAGCTTCAGAGTCCCAGTACAACTCAGTACAAGAGGCAAACCTCAGACACCAAACATGTCCTGGCTGGCAAAGTATTTCTTTAACATGGAGCAGGATTTACTTACTGTCGATCTGCATGTTTTTAAAAACCTTCTCCGGACTGTTCTTCCACTGGGAAATCTCAGAGCGATTTTTACAACCTGAGGAGGAATTGTTACATTAATCAGTTGAAATAAACAAGAACATAAACATCGTCATTCTTATTGTATTGCTGTGCAATACAGACGGCTTCGCATTTCATTTGGGAACAGAAGACAATGGGCCACAATAAAAATAAATATTTTTATTGCATTCGTCTCGTGTAGCCCAAGAGGGCGTCTGAATGACATGGAAAGATTTTAGTGTCTTGTTTTGGGCAAGAAATTGTAAAGTCCAAACAGACTGGTGCGCAAACAAATCATTCATTTAAGAAATTTGTGCAAATTAATGAGTCTATACAGTGAATTTGGAATGAGCTGTTCCTCATAAATGTCATATTCTACTATGAGGGAAGCAAAGAGTCACAACGGCTTTGTTTCCAGGTGGACTGTTAGAAAACGTGACACACACGTCTCCCAGAGATCCTGTAGGATCCATCCAATCAGATTCAGTTTCATCTATCCAATTTTGTGTGCAAGACATTCGGCTAACGGTTCATGTGCGTAAAGTCTGAGGCTGAGACTACTGCATTGCTCTTACGTAAATGTGTTAGTATGTCTAAAAAGTGTTTTCAGAGAATAAACACTCACCCCATTAGCATCTTCTGGAGGTTCATCAGGTAAAGTTATGATCTTAGACAAAAAAAAGAAAGAAAAATGAAATCATTGTGTAATGATAAATACAGCCTTATACTGAATTCCATTAACCTCACTGACCAGTGCAGCCATAACACTGCTAGAGCGGCAACGTAATCAGAACATTCCCTACCTTTTTTTCTTTGGGGAGTTGCGTTCGGACAGGAACCGGATTCGGAACCTCTAGCTCCTTTCGCTTCCTTGCAGCCCTCTGGTTAGGAGTCTCGTCATCCGCATCAGTGTGTGTCACCTGTTCCTCCTGCGTCATTAACTAGAGTTAGTGCAGTGGGAGGCATTTTACAGCAACTATTAAACAACTAAAATGGTCATAGTAACAAGACTTGTTAGTGATTAGAGTGAAAAGACTCTAGTGTTGGGTGAAACAGGTGCATGGTCAGGCGTCTCACCCCTCCTAGAGTGAAACCCTGGCTCAGTTTCCAGCTTTGTCCTGTCATACGATAGAAGTCTTCCTCTTTCTTCCTGAGCACTGCTTCCTGTCGGGGCTTCACTACTGCCTCAAGGTACTCCTCTGACTAGATTTAAAAGAAAATACAAACTCGGTTTAAGTGACACATGACATTAAAAGGTGCAGAATGTAATGCTAATTGACATGTCTCAACATTGCCATGTAATGCATCTGCTGTCGTCTGGTTTCTGGGTGTCTACTTGCGAGTAGCTGAGAGACAAAACTTGCAGAAGTTGATGTTAAGCATTATTAGACTTTAGAATGTAATCTATCTTTAATGTTTATTTAAATCTGTTATATTAGAAGTTGTTTTCCAAATATTGCTTAAACTCATAGAAATATACAAATATATAAAGGAAATATATATTATATATATATATATATATATATATATGTATATAAAGGAAGTACATTTAAATAGAAAATATTTATGCAGCAAGATCTTAAGATCACTGAATTTTCATTTAGCTTCCATTAGGCGACTGTAGAAGACTATAAACATTACAAACCGCTTCTCAGCAAGCTGAATGAATTATCGCACTCACTTCTGCAGTACAATTTGGGTGACTGTCCAAACCTTAGCACTGTGTTGATGCTGTTGCTCCTTTCTTGCTTTTTCCTGTTTAGAAAATCTACTGTGTGGATCTTCAGCAGGACCTGCAATGACAACACAGCACTCAGAGCAAGTAGGTATAAAGCGTCCGAGAATTACTCGTGAAAATAATCTACTTAAGTCCAAAAAATTCAGCTGAGATAAAAGCTGGGAGCAGAATATGTTCTAAAAACGTATCTTAGCTGCTCTGAAGTAGAAGTTAATCCTAGTAATAAAATCATGATTTTATTGTCAGACAGAAAAGCAATCCTAGCCAGGGAAAAACCTGAAATGTAATACACACATGGTTTTTTCACTCATGCCATTAAAGCAGAATGCAACACAAAACAGCACCGCACTTATACATTTCAGTCTCGTCTTCATTTTAAACTTTTTTCTTGGATATATCTACCAAGTAACAAAAGCACAAAATTCAATTTAATTCAGTTTTTATTCTAGTCTGTTTCCAGCTACTTTCTATCAGTGCTTATTTTTGTCTACACCGATCAGGTATAACACTGTGAGCAGTGCCAGGTGAAGTGAATAAGACTGATGATCTCCTCATCATGGCACCTGTTAGTGGGTGGGATATATCAGGCAGCAAGTCAACATTTTGTCCTCAAAGTTGATGTTAGAAGCAGGAAAAATGGACAAGTGTAAGGATTTGAGCGAGTTTGATTAAAGGGCCAAATTGTGATGGCTAGACCACTGGATCAGAGCATCTCCAAAACTGCAGCTCTTGTGGGGTGTTCCCGGTCTGCAGTGGTCAGTATCTATCAAAAGTATAATCTATCAAAAGGAGGCTCCATCTCGCAACTTA
This sequence comes from Hemibagrus wyckioides, assembly GCF_019097595.1. NCBI lineage: Eukaryota > Metazoa > Chordata > Actinopteri > Siluriformes > Bagridae > Hemibagrus > Hemibagrus wyckioides. The sequence goes on from NC_080725.1 coordinate 1,154,570, forward strand.
CAGGACTTAAAGGATCTGCTGCTAAAATCTTGGTGCCAGATACCACAGCACACCTTCAGGGACCTAGTGGAGTCCATGCCTCGACGGGTCAGGGCTATTTTGGTTCTGATAAAAGGGGTCAGAATACACAGTGCAGGACGGGTCAGCGCTGTTTTGTCAGCAAAAGGGGGACGAACACAATATTAGGCAGGTGGTCATAATGTTATGCCTGATCAGTGTATATTCCTCATAGAAATTTGAGTATTTTAAATATATAACTACTTTGTGGTGTGCCATGATTAAGGACTTCATCTTTTTATAACAAATATAATCGATGTAATATAATTATAATCGATTATACCTCAGTGCAGCTGAATACTCAGATCTGATTGGTCAGGAGGTGTGCATTATTTTTCTGTATGACAGCAACATGTCCAGCTATAAATATGAACAGCCGCCATTTTTTGTTCTGTTTCCATAGTAACAACTCAAAACTTGTACGGCCCTGCAAATGAACGTATGACGTAATCCCCCGTTTGCTCTGACTGTTTCCATAGGAACAGCTCTCATACACCGGAAGTGTACGGCAGTGAATATACAAATGGATGTGTGACGTCATCTGGCGGCGCCTAGCACAGTTCTGGGAAGAATGTGTCAGCGGCCATTCCCCCTGAAAAGAGACGAAAAACGCTACCTTCTCTTACTCTGAACATTAGGAGACACATCTGAAGCACTCCTAAAGTGCATTAAGAGTACAAGAGTAAATAGTGTGTACTTTGTTCTTATTCATAAGCATAAGTTCATAGTGTTTTTTTTTTTTTTTTACCACTTAAGTCGTACTCTGAGAGGTTTAATATGACATCACAAACCTTAGATTAGCTCTCAGACCTGTATCATGGTCCTGACTTCAAGATAAAATCCTTGTAGTACCTGTCACTGGGGGTGGAGTCGCTGGACACAGGTAAGATTTCAGCTTGGGGTAGAAGCAGGAACTCAACCAAGTCAACACACCGAGCATCAACAGTCCACGTCCAGCTAACTTCACTGCGTCCTTCACACCTGGACAGCACACAGGGATAGTCCATTTATTACACCTCCACACACGTTATAAACAATAAACACTGTTCTTTTTCGAGTAAAACAATGAGAGCCAGAAAGTGGCCAGGAACAGCGTGTGTTCAAACTTTTTATTAAAGTGTGTAAAAAAAAAGAGACTTTTCTGTTTTTTATTACATGTTTTGAATTAAATGTTCGTAAACAGAGACATCACCTATTAACGAAAACTTCCATGATACAATGCAAAATACCGAGAAAAAGAAAACGCCAAGAAATATACACTCTCTCGTTGCAGCCATTTCCTCAGTGATGGCTCAGTCCTAAACGGATCGTTCTTGGACACGAAGGGCACTACGGAGTCTGGTTCCTACGCCATGTAATGCACGATAGAGTCCATTTTAGATTTGGGATTCTACACTGAAGGCTTCTTCTTCTGGTTTAAATGGCTGTTGGCAAAACAACTTCAGGTGCATTACCGCCACCTACTGGATTAAAGTGTGAACAAAACTTTGGCAGCTTAAGAAAAAAAGAGGAGATTAAAATTTTCCAATTTAACCAATTATTTCTCAGATAATTTATTAGAAGATTGCGCACTTTCTCAGATGTTTTCCCAAGCAGATTCTCTAGTGCAATGTTTTGTTTTTCAATTTGCATCTGTCTTCCTTTTCTCTCATATGCAGTTTCTCTCACATGAAATTTAATAGTATGTGTTTCACTGTTTCCTGTGCATTACAGTAAGACCAGTCTGGTGTTTTCCTATTCTATATAATGTTAAATTTAATCTGGCATGGCCTACTCTAAAACACGTAATGATCATCTCTTACTTTGGGCCCCCCTCCACCCACCTCATAATCATGCCTATACACCGATCAGGTATAACACTGTGAGCAGTGAGAGGTGAAGTGAATAAGACTGATGATCTCCTCATCATGGCACCTGTTAGTGGGTGGGATATATTAGGCAGCAAGTCAACATTTTGTCCTCAAAGTTGATGTTAGAAGCAGGAAAAATGGACAAGTGTAAGGATTTGAGCGAGTTTGATGAAGGACCAAATTGTGATGGCTAGACCACTGGATCAGAGCATCTCCAAAACTGCAGTGCACTGCCGTGTGATCCGATCCAACAGACGAGGTACTGTTGCTCAAATTGCTCACGTACCAATGGAAGAAGATGGCCTGGTCTGATAAATTGTGATTTCTTTTACATCACGTGGATGGCTGGGTGCGTGTGTGTCGTTACATCGGGAACACATGGCATCTGTGGGATGTGCTGGACAAACAAGTCCATGGAGGCCCCATCTTGCAACTTACAGGACTTAATGGATCTGCTGCTAACATCTCGGTGCCAGATACCACAGCACACCTTCAGGGATCTAGTGGAGTCCATGCCTCATCGGTCAGGGCTGTTTTGGCAGCAACACAATATTAGGCAGGTGGTCATAATGTTATGGCCGATCATTGTATGTTGTCCTGTGTCAACTATATCCCAGTATTCCTGCCACCTTTTGCCCATATGATCCTTTATAACAGTTTTAACCTTTGCCCTAGTTGATGGTACTTGTATATAAACTATTACATGTTATTATTCTATTATTCAGTCAGCGGTATTTCAGTGGACGGAAACACTCTGGTAACGAGATCATCAATGGAGAATGGACAGATTTGTTTGAGGTGACAAAAAGGCTACAGTAACTCAGATATCCACTCTGTACAACTGTGATGAGCAGAAAATCATCTCAGAATCTTTGTGTATGGGCTATAACAGAAGGAGACCAGGTCAGGTTTGTCTTCCAGCATATGATAACACATCATGTAACAAAGCAAACGTGAAGGTAGTGTTGCCACCTCACAGCTCCTCAGCTTCCTCAGCTTCAGTCCTGAGCTTGGCTTAATGCCTGTGTCAAGTTTACTTCATGTTCTTCCCAAAGATGTGTGGGTTTTCTCCAGGTTCTTTAGTTTCCTCCCTCCTCCCGCAAACATATGTGTCAATGAATGCTTGGTGCCTAGTGATGAGCTGGCATGTCATCATAGGTGTATTCCTATCTCATGCCCAGCATTCCTGGCTACAGATCACCTGTCAAGACTTAAGAGGGATGAGTGGAGTGATCCATCCACCCATCCATCCATCCAGTGGCGGACTGGGACAATCCTCAAAAACTCACTAGGAATACTCCACCTATTCTACCACACCACAGACAAATATAAAATTGGCTTACACTTTTACACTGACACACATTTAAATGCTGAAATATATATATTATGTATTTCCAATGATCAAGTACAGTATATTAAAAGTATCAGAAACACAAACTTAACAAAATCTATGACAGTGTAAATACCAGATAACAATGTTCACTCAATGGCATAAGAACAGACCAGTAAGAGTAAACAGTAAGTGATTAGCACTAGTAAATAAATCAAAATCCTTGGACTGAGGACGGACAAAATAATCACATGGATTATCAAGGCTTTCACTGTCTCTTCCATCTTTCCCTGAATCTCTCTCTCTCTCTCTCTCTCTCTCTCTCACTCTGCACATCTAGTTGCTCTGCAGTATGAAATAAACACATTCAATAATCTATACTTATATTAATTGTATATTACAGTCCTACTACTGATGATCTTATGAATCATAAAATCACATATTGTTCTAAGAGTATAGCCTTAAAGTTCGCTTAAAGTTTACCTGAAGGTTCCTGCTCTGACTCAAACGCTGACCTGTCCACCACCTGTAGTTCAGCACCAGGAGCACTTGCAGTAGTAATCCTGCTGCTGCTTCCTTCCTCACCAAAAAAATAATTCTGGTGAAATTTGACACTTGAAAATACTGTATCCCCATCTCTAAAACACTGTGCTAGTTTGTCATTTTCTATGATATTGCAACATGCTCTTTTATAGTTATATATTTTTTAAAAATATATTTTGTGAACACCATTATACTTGCACAAAGTGGACTTCTTAGGTGATACTTATCCATGCTGTAGATGTGTGTGTGTGCAGGTAATTCATTTTTTTTTTATAAAAAAAAATTCTTGACCCTCTAGGACTTACACTCTCTATTCTACTTCTATGATTTATTTTATTTATTATATACAAATCCTGACCCACTAACACTAGCACTCTCTATTCAATCTACATTTTATTGTTTTTATTTATCATAAAAAAAACATGCTGAATGTACTGAATTAGACTAAACGAGACTTCTCACAGCACTTACATGTTGCTCGTTTGTTGGTTTGATTTTATCTGTTGTAAGTTGCTTTGGATGAAAGCGTCCGTCAGCCAGATAAAGACACCAAAGTATTGCGGAAAATGTCCCAGTGCTCCCATTGGTCAGTCCGCCCCTGCATCCATCCAACCACCCATCCATCCAAATACCAACCCACCCACCCACCCATTTCTACATTTTCTGCTACTCCTGCTGGGTTACAGGGAACCTGGAGCCTATCCTAGGAGACCTGGGGCACAAGGCAGGGTAGACCCTGGACAGGATGCCAGGCTATTGCAGGGCACACACACACACACACACACACAGATTTAGACATGCCAGTCAGCCTACAACACATGTCTTTGGAGTTGTGGAGGTAACCGGATTTGAATGAATGCCAGTGTTTAAAAATAAAACACTTAAGAGTGAATGTGGGTTAGACGATGATCTTAGATGATTTTTTTTTAATTTTTATTTTATTTACAATAACTTTATCCTGATGATTAGTGATCTCAAGCCGGTAAATTAAAGCATTTCTATTGTAAGATCTTTTGAAAGGGGCTAAAAATACACCTGTGAAAGAGGTTTTATTAATGAGTAACCTGTGCTGAAAAATCTGCACACTGCTGCTGAAATACTGCTAGAGAGCGAGAGAACATCACCCTGATATAATAATCGACCTTTGAAGCAAGCTTACGTTAGAGTGTCCAAGTGAAAACCACACAACATCCCGCAGAATGAATCTAGCTGTCAGGCAGCAAGTGTTTATACACTCATGTCCTGCTGGAAATTCAATTAGGGCTGTTAAAGGGAAAAAGCTGTGGCTCAGCATTTTAGGTTGTGGAAAAAAAACCCTACTGAGCTAGTGGTTGGAAACCACCACCCTCACATCTGTTCACATCTGTACTGGAGCTGGATTTGCCTGGCTTGCACTTGGCTTTGGATTAAAAAGTGTTAGCTAAATAAACACATTTATTTTATCTTCAGTAACAGCTTTTTCCATCACAGGCTAACTGCCCAACACACAAACACACAAACAAACAAACACACACACACAGACACACAGACACACACACACACACACATATCCACATAAACACACAAACAAACAAAAACACACACAAACACACACACACACACACACACACACACAAAAGCCCTCTTTTGTAAAGAAAACCCTGGCTTAAAAAATCAGGAGAATAAATCTCACCAGAAGAACAGAGCCACTCACACTGGAACAATGCTCTTATAAAAGTCAGTTTTGTATGCGCTGTAACTCAAAGCTGCTTTACAAATTCAGATCTTTCCACTGGAACATCAAAAGTACTGTTGACCAGAAATGACCTCATATATAAAATTAATCCAGTGGACCTGGCCTTGCTCTGAAAGGTCACTCACCACTCTAATAACAACCACTGTGATGAGGACAGCTCCTGGGATTTATTATGAAATTTAAAGCAGAATTGTTTGTGTGTTTGTGTGTGTGTGTCACTGTGTTTGTTTGTGTGTGTGTGTGTGTGATTATGCCTTGTGATGGGTTGGCACCCCATTTAGGATGTGGGATGTGGTCCATCAAGCTGTCACTGCTGGGTATTTGCATATAATATAAGATAAAATGTAAGTCTCTCTGGATAAGTGTATCTGCTAAATGCCAGAAATGTGAATGTCCCCCTGGTTGTACCCAGAGTCCAGTGGGATAGACTCCAGGTTCCCTGCAACCCTGTGCAGTACAGGAAGTAAATAAATGTGTTGCATAAATACTTACTCAACAACATCTCTTAGATTTCAAATTGATTTTTGTGTGATTTTAGATTTTCTGTCAAAAATATTAATAGAGATTTGGTTGAGTATAATATTCTATAATGTATAATGTTTGTTCCATGTGCTGGTGTATGTCAGTGTGTCTCTGGTGGTTTGGATCTGGCTTTTTCTGGACACTGAATTATGACATTTGATGTGATTATTGTGATTATTATGGCGATGTGATGTGATGGTTTCTTGCTTTGGAGTGTGTTTGCCAGAATGGACCACTGAGGGGCAGCACTGCTGTGCAAAGATAAAAGTGTCTCCTGCTGCTGGAGAGAGGCATCAGCCTGAGGAGCCTTCACCTAGACTGGCTTCCTCAAATGAACCACATGGTAATGGTCTTGGATATAGAGCGTAAATATAATGCAGATTTGTGCTTCCTGTAAAACAACACAGGTTGATCATCACAGTTCTAGAAAGATCCAGTATTTTTTTTTAAACATATTTTTAACTTCAACAATACAATTGACCCATCTAAAATAAAGATATGAGTAAAACAATAACCCCGGCTAATGATCTACAGCATTTTAAAGCTGCAACTGTTCTTATATTTATGACCTCACTGTTACAAATAACACCACAGACTCCTTGGGTGTGTTTCTCTCATCCTCTTCCCCAGAGTCTCGTTACTTGCCCATTTACTTTATACACTGAAAGGCTGACATGTTAAGTCTAGCAGTAAATGTCCAGCATAAGCAGATGTTTTTTTAATTGTGCGCTAAACCACAATCATATGCCACAAGAAGAATTACAACAAGTAGATCTTGGAACTGCTTTTACCACAAACTGGTGAACAAATCCTGATTTATTTTATTCCTCCCACACAGGTAACATGATTTGTATCATCATATACTCATAAACTCCTGATCAAGCAATACTGAAACACCTGCATGGATTGTAAATAATGTTAAGATAAATACATATTTTGTAAGCTAACTAGCTATATGGGCAATACTCAACTTTTAATGCTAAAGATTTTAGGATGAGCCATGTAAAAAAAACAACCAACTAAACAAACAAACAAATGAAAATGCAAATAAACAAAACAAACAAAAAAAATGTTGACAACAGACATTAACAGCTGTAAGGTTTGTATAAAGCTTTAGTGTGGAATAGGCATAATGTGAATAACTCTGGGCGTGTCAGAGGCGGGGCTGGTGTCTGTGAGCTGGGGCTTGTCTACTTGGTTACGGATAGGAGGAGGAGTCAAAAGTCAACAAATCTTTACATTATTCTACATTTATTAATAATTCTACCTTATGGTCCAGAATAATTTTTCTTTTGTTCTATTGTGGGGAGGTATTTGTAACAAGGAGGAAATTTACTTAATAACAACTTAAACAAAGCACATTTTATTTTATTTATATATAAGGCTCTGCCTTCCAATACATTTACATTTGGCAGACACCTTTATCCAGAGCAACTTACAATTTATCTCATTTTATACAACTGAGCAATAGAGGGTTAAGGGCCTGGGATTGAAACTCACAACCTTCTGATCAGTAGTCCAACACCTTAAACACTAAGGTACTGGGCAATATCGCTCACAAATGTGTTAATGTGTTGAACCCACAGACTTACAGAAATATACCCTTACAAAGCGCACTTGCAATAAGTAAGGAATAAAACATGAAGGAAGATGCTGTTTTGGGAAAATCATAAACACCAGGGTGGTGTGATGCGACCCCATGCGTGAAATTGAATATTTTCCAGTAACATGCCCTGAAGTGTTTTATTCCTCTTGTACTGTAGAATTTTGCCAATAATTACTTTTTGTAGCATAAAGAACAATACAAAATGCTTTGTACTTTGTTGATATTTCTAGGCATTTTCTATTTTTTTTTTCTTGAATCCAATAACAAAAGAAAAAAATGCTATCAGGAAATAGCGCTGACCATGGAGACCTTTCAAAATGCTAAAAAGAAATCTCACAAAAAAAAACAAAAAAAAAAACAAAATCATATCAATAGTTTTGTTCACATTCGTATGTGGAGCATCTATTCACCAGTCAAGTCCTTAAAACCTTGCAGCAGATTCTGTTGTTACTTCATCGACATCCTCCTGACCAATCAGAATCAAGCTGTCAACAGCACTGTGGTATAAATAATAATAACAAGCAATAAACAGAAGAAAACACAGTTCTTCCTGATCGCATGAAAGAAATTAGCAGTAAACAGAACACATCCCTCTCAGATCTCCATACAGCCATTTACATGAACTCGTACTCCAGAGGCAACGTGCTGGAGGTGTTTCTGCATCAATATTCAAGTGCTCTCTGAAGAGCAGAGTGTTCAGGCATTTCTAGAAGTAACAAGCAGAAGAAAACAGCCTGATTACAGCAGACACGCCACGCCACATGAGGAACAAGGCGAGGAAACTGCTGCAGGTGATGATAAAAGCAATAGATAGTGCATCGGAATAATAATCGCCCTGTTTGTTGGCTTGGAGGAAGAAGAAGGCGAGAGCTGCAGATCTTTGTCTGGTGGGCCCACGGCCGTTTGTGTTTTCGGTGCATTTGTTCGGTAAGCCGGGATCACTGTGTTTACTCTAATTTGCTTTCTTCAGCTGGAAGGCTGGTAGTAGGGCCAACAGGATTAGGAGCCCAGTGCCACGTCTTCCTCTCGCCCCGTCAACCCGCTGGAGATATGGGATAGAGGCCATTACCATGGAAATGCAATGTTTACATGGATGGGAGAAGTCTATTAGCTGCCTTTTTGGGCATGTAAAGAGGACAGCAGGCTGCGCGAGGGGGTTTATCACTCATCTGGTTCCTCTCATGCTTTTTCTCAGTGTTAATGATTTTCCTGCCTTCTAACCATGCACAGGAAAAATAAATTGTTTAAATGTCCTTGTCGATGATTACGCACATCCCCTCCTCAGTCGGTGGATGTGGAGAGTAAACTTGCTCTTGTTCCCTAGCATGACTCTCATGGTTCCTGGATTGTTTAGCAAAAAATTAATTTAAAGCATCTTGGACGGCATAGCCTTGAATGGAACTGGTTAACAATGCTATGAAGCTCATGTGTATTCACTGAAAACCACGTTATAGAATGGTTTAGTGCTTTTGTATAGTTTTAATGTTATTATTGTTACTTCAGGTTGGATCTCATAACTTATGCATCTGTATTTACGGTTTTAATATTAGCCAACTTAATTAACCTTCAAAATTAAAATCGGTGCCAGCGCAGGGAATGTGTTAGCTGCTTACTCTGGTTGTTAATTATTTAATGACAATTATTTGAATACATTAACTGTTTGTAAATGCAGGTTTCACTCTCAACTAAATGACATGAGAGTGATTGTGGAACTGCTCGGAAGTTCGGGGAACATCAAGAACTATACTATAGCCGTGCATATCATAAAAAGTCTTTGGTGAATAGTGTGCAAATGCTATCATCAATAGTGCGAGAGAGAGAGAGAGAGAGAGAGAGAGAGAGAGAGAAAGAGAGATCTTTTATAGGAAGTTAAAGAGAATTTATAGGAGGTTAACTAAAAAAGGGGCCTAGACTTTTCTTTACTCCAACCTTCAGCTATTGTAGAACATTTTTTAGGGATTATGGAACCACTGAGCATCTTCTACGACTTTCAAAAATGACTTACAAATGGTCATTACTTTCAACCCCTTCAGTAGGAGAGCCTTCAGAGTAAGATAGAGCTTCTGATCAGTTCAGAATGGCTCACAGCTTTTACTGACACGGCACACTCTTAGAAATCAGCATTCTTCAAGGTTGTTTGGATATTTAAATACTCATAGCTTCCTATAAAGATCTGGCTTGGAATACAATGTGATAGAGTTTTAAGCAGAATATTTAATTCTGTTCCCTCTCAAAAAACAATTTTTGTACAGATTTAATACCACCAAAGTGGGTTTTCCAAAATATCCCAGTGTTCAGTGATTAGACCATTAACCCAGTATAAAATTTTTATAATTTTTTAAAAATATACTAATTTTAAATTCCTGTTTTAGTCAATCAAACATTTTAAAAGCTCCTGAATTAATAAATCAAGCATGTTCGATCATAGCGGCAAAAAAGACTCAACAATCAAACACAGGAAGGCTCAGTGAAGTGAAGAAATGTTTAGTTAAACCCTTTTAATCCTTTCTTACAAAGTACTGTTTGGATCCAATTTAAAAATGTCATTTTCATGTTCCTTGTTGCTGTTGCATCATCATCATCATCATCATCACCATCACCATCATCATCATCTCAAATAGGGGGTGTATAAACTTTTGCACTCAATTGTGTCGATAGTGCCTTTACACTTTCACTAGAATTGCATCAAAATTGAGCTGAATTGTGCAAATATTACATGATGGCATGAATTATAATTATGGACTGACTACACAATTATTTAATAATATTAATAATAATAATTAAGGACTGGCATTAACAGAGACAGTGCATTGTGTCTGTCTGTTTGGATTATGATGTGGGTGTGTGAGCACATCTGATTCACTTCATGATGAGCTTGTTAATGAGCTATTGAGTTGTACTGTAGGTAGGAAACAGTAAAGCGTACACCCATGATCCGGTGTTTATTTATTTATTAATTTTTTTCTATTTGCTTTTCATTTTCACAGAGGAAAATTACAGAAGGAAATGGAGCTCGTGGGTGGTTAGGGAAATATTATTCTTGCATTTAAGTCCTTAAAGCTACAGTGATACGCAGCTCTATTTAGTGATGTAGAGGATGAAGGCTTCCCGGTGAATGAATAGAAAATGGCCCAGTGTCAGACACTATGTTACTTGACCTCAGTATAGAGAAAAATGTCACATATCTGGGATGAATTGCAACAGTAAGCATTTCATTTCCCCTGCCATCTCTATTATATTCTCCGTCTGTTTGACCATATCAACAGAATAATAAAGAACCTTGTTGATGAATCCAGGACAGTGACAATTAGATGAACATTACAGTTACAGAGATATTCACTGGCTGTGAATAGGATCATTTTTTAGACCGAATCATAAAATAGAGATGACATTTTCCCCAGAAAAAACATTTTGTTTCGTTTAATAGTCCAGGTGAACTCATTAAATTTTATCTGTTATTAAATCACTTTTCTATTCTTCACACATTGACATATTTTGACCTTCACTTTATAGAGCCATGAAAAAGTGGCACTGTTATGTATGAATGTTAATTTATAAACTTAACACAAATGGCACATACTATATTTTCAAAAGACTTTCAGTTATACGCATGTTTATATATATATATATATATATATATATATATATATATATATATATATATATATATATATATATATATATATATATATATATATATATATATATATATATATATATATATATATATATATAGGGTGGAACGTTCTGTGGTCTTTTTGTGTAAGCGCAAAATATTTGGAGTTTCAATCTGATGAGTCTCTCTTTGTTGTACTTGGAGAAATATGGATGTAAGGGAAATTTTTTTTAAGCCTTTTCATTTGCTTTAAAGTAAATACCAAAATAACTGTAATGGGATTATGATTGGCGTGATTATATTAGCAATTTAGATTTATTTTATTTTGAATAATCAACGCTAGCATTGTGAAATAATAACAATCCGATGAATTTGTTGCACATGTTTATTATATATGAGTATATATGAGTAGAACAATTTTCCTAAAATAGAGTGAGGGGAAATTTTTTATTTTTTTTATTTAATATATTTCAGTGCATATTTCTTCTTCTTCTTCTTCCTCTTATTATTATTATTATTATTATTGTTATTATTATTATTATTATTATTATTATTATTATTATTATTATGTACATAAATATATTCATCAGCATTAAAAATATATTGAAAAAAAACCAAACGCTGATAGAATCAAAAAGTCTTCTGACACCAAAAATGTGGTACATTAGTACATTACAACATTAGTACAAGGTTGTTAGCAGTTACAGATGTGAGATGTCTGTGAAAGGAAGTAATTAGCTTTTTGCAGCATTGTGGTTAAATTTTGGCTTTCAAATGATCTCCAATTCCCCAAGGTTTCAGACAGAGTTCATGCAAGGCCTTCTCCAGTTAATTTTGCCTGTATGTTTCGAGGTCATTGTCTTGTTAAACCATCCAAATTGTCCCCAGATTCAGTTTCTTGGCCAACAAGATTTCTTCTCTAATCCATTGCTCCATCCATGCCTTCTTCTCTGATGTCTAATACCCCAGAAATACCCCAGCAACATGTTCGCAGAGAAGCAGCACCAGATCATGATCCGTATGTCACTGTATGATGTGCCTGGGATCATAATGCAACCCTTCTTTCTCCACATATAATGAATCATTGCCAAAAACTTCTCTTTTGGTTTGTCTGAGCAGAGTATATTGCACCAAAAAGTTCTGGAGCAGAGTATATTGTTTAAAATGAGTCTTCTTCACCTTTAACTTTATTACTTTATAATGAATACCAATATCCTTTTGATTGATTTTGATTTATTTCTATCTTCTGTAAAATATCCATATATACACACTACATGTATAAATGTTTGCAGACACCTGACCATCACACCCATATCTGATTGTTAAACATCACATTCTGGATTTCACCCCCTGTTATATTTGTGTTTCAATTGTCTGAGAAGGTTTTCCACTAGATTTTAGAGAATGTTGTGGAAATTTGTGTTCAGAACAATAGTGAGACCAGGCACTGATGTTGGGTGAGGAGACCTGGGGTATGTTGGTGTTGCAGTTCATCCCAAAGGTGTTCAGTGGGGTTGAGGTCAGGGCTCTGTGTAGGCCTCTCAATTTCATCCACTACAGTAACTCTGTGCATGGACATTGTCATGCTGGAATATGTTTGCGTTCAGTCACTTAGTTCCAGTGAAGGTGAACTGTAACGTATCTACACCTATCTAGCATAACATCCTGAGCAGTGAGAGGTGAAGTGAATAAGACTGAGTATCTCCTCATCATGGCACCTGTTAGTGGGTGGGATATATTAGGCAGTAAGTCAACATTTTGTCCTCAAAGTTGATGTTAGAAGCAGGAAAAATGGACAAGTGTAAGGATTTGAGCGAGTTTGATGAAGGACCAAATTGTGATGGCTAGACCACTGGATCAGAGCATCTCCAAAACTGCAGCTCTTGTGGGGTGTTCCCAGTCTGCAGTGGTCAGTATCTATCAAAAGTGCTCCAAGGAAGGAACAGTGGTGAACCGGTGACAGGGTCATGGGCGGCCAAGGCTCATTGATGCACGTGGGGAGAGAAGGCTGGCCCGTGTGATCCGATCCAACAGACGGGCTACTGTTGCTCAAATTGCTGAAGAAGTTAATGCTGGTTCTGATAGAAAGGTGTCAGAATACACAGTGTATGAAAGGTGGAACAACACAATATTAGGCAGGCAGTCATAATGTTATGCCTGGTCGGTGTATAGCATACTGTATACAATTTCATGCATCCAACTGTTTGGGGAAGACCCACATATGTGTGCGATGGTCAGGTGTGCACAAACCTTTGGCCATATATTGTATTCCATCTCACTATACATCAGCTGAAAAAAATCTGAAAGATATTTCAGATTTTCAGATTTTCAATAGATCTCAATTAAAATGAATCTGACCTCTTATCAGATCACTTTACTGTATTCCACACCTTCTTTTTAGCTTTTATATTTACACAGATATACATCTAAACCTTATCTCAAGCATTTAACCTCAACTATATAGCCTCAATCCCACCTAACTTAATAAATGACACAGACATTTTACAACACAATGAAACCACAATATTGAATTTGGACGATGCATGCTTAGAGACACTGTAAATGATACTCCCTTTTGAGATACCAATAATGCATGTGCTGACAGAGAGCCATACCCTGACAGTAGAGAGAACAATGCCCATATTTGAGGATTTCTGCAAAGTAATCCATCATCGCTATATTTTATTATTAGTTTCACAACCATTGCTGTATTTTTTTTTTTCTTATTTCATATTTCCCTTTTTCTGTTTTGTGAAGTTCTGGATATTCTGACAACCCACATAAACTTAAATAGATTAACTTATTCAAACTTGTATTCGTATTCTAGCACCACTGATCCAGCATAACCTGCCTAATAATTGGTCCCCCTTTTGCTGTCAAAACAGCCCTGACCCGTCCTGCACTGTGTATTCTGACTCCTTTCTATCAGAACCAGCATTAACTTCTTCAGCAATCTGAGCAACAGTAGCTCGTCAGGGGCCAGCCTTCGCTCCCCACGTCCATCAGTGAGCTTTGACTGCCCATGACCCTGTCACCGGTTCACCACTGTTCCTTCCTTGGATCACTTTTGATAGATACTGACCACTGCAGACCGGGAACACCCCACAAGAGCTGCAGTTTTGGAGATGCTCTGATCCAGTGGTCTAGCCATCACAATTTGGCCCTTCATCAAACTCAAATCCTTACACTTGTCCATTTTTCCTGCTTCTAACATCAACTTTGAGGACAAAATGTTGACTTGCTGCCTAATATATCCCACCCACTAACAGGTGCCATGATGAGGAGATACTCAGTGTTATTCACTTCACCTCTCACTGCTCATAATGTTATGGCTGATCAATGAATCTTATAGATTTATAGAATCTTATAGATATTTTGAAATTCATCAGTCATATTCCTTTTCTGGACAAAAGTCAAAGGAAAAATATACAAAATATTTGTACACTCCCATTATCACACAGATCAGTTTGGATGTATACTATGCTTTTAACAGCTGTTTGCATCAGACAGTGCTGTGAGTGTGCACTGCTGTTGAAACAGCCAGGGACACTTGTCCACTCTCACTAGATGCGTTTGACTGAACCTCGGCCCGACAGCCCAATCGCCAACACCATCTGTTCTCACTACTGCTCCGTAGACAAACACAGTCATGGAGCTCTAATGGGGCACACAACGAAGCCTGTGACCTTGACACTGCTCAAGTGTGTGTTCCAGAGAGATGGAGAGAGGTAGATGATAGGTATAACACAGTGTGATTTTGCTTTGTCAGTGCAAAACACTAGCGCAGGTTGCCTGGCAACACTTTTACCTTAGTGATTGAGTAAGGATGGTAGATGGAGTTCTGTGGAGATTGGTGACAGATTTGGATAAATGGGGATGGTGGGAAAACACAGGAGTCATTTAAGCTTATGTTTACTGTAAAGGACCGCTTTTGTAAACATGAGCTGAGCTAATTTGTGGATAAATTATAAGATCAGTCATGCATTTCCCGGTTTATGGATGTTTTTGTTCTTTTGAAGTAGCTGCAGATAATGCAAAAATGAACACTTGCTACGGATTATGCCTAGAATGTAGAGAAATATGGGGTGCGAATATTTCTCATTATTGTTACTATAGTTCTTTATAGATGGATACCTAATGAACACAGGCAACAAAAGACAATTATAATTAACTTTCAGTAGACTGTGGTCATAAATGTTCTGTCTGTCTTCAAGGAATATCCATATCACTCCATATCATTCATCCATAGAAATTATTACTTATGTAAAACATCATAAATTTTTTTCATTCTCTCAACGTCCAGCATCTGACACACATGAGGAGTGACCAGTGGCAGAAAATCTGAATAGGACACCAGATGATCAAGTCTAACCGTTTCAGCACAATATAAACAACAATGTCTATAATGGAAGCTCATCCCTAAATCTGGAAAATAATCACATTCAGAACTCTACTAAAGCCATTGTACCATTTTATATATTTTATATATATCTACCTGGCAGGTGTTATAATATCATTAAAACAGTACATTGATGTGATTTGGCTGTTTTGTAGAGATTTTTCTGTCTTCTAGCTTATAGTCTGTGCTCAATTTGAGGTGGGGGGTAGTGGTGGTGGTGGTATTAGGGGTTACAAAGGGTTGGCTGCCCTTTTGTTAAAACAAATGACACCAAACATCTCTGTCATAGAGCTGCAATCCCCCTTTTCTCTTGCCCTTTGGTTTTATTTTGTTATGTGATATGATTTAAGAGCTGTAATACCATTAACCTTTAAAAATGCGGAAAATCTTTAGCTTATTATATTAGACTGGTTAGCTAGGTATATAACCTACTGGTTCATGTGGATTTTTCTTCTGAGATTTTTTTATGCCTACATGTGTAAGGATAGCTTTAACATTGGTCTCGAATTTTTAACATCAGACCCATAGTTATTGAAACCCACCATCCATAGGATTTTCTTTCTTTCTTTTTTTTTTTTTTGGTGATACAAATTTTCAGAAATATAAATTAACTTAAATGAAACTTCTCTGGATTCATCTCATTTATGAAGGATTATATGCAAAACATTATATAGATATTTTGTGCACATGTTTATCATTTCCATCCACACACTGAGTACTGTCATGAACTTCAATAAACCCTTAATCTTCTTCTTTGGGCTTTTCCCTTCAGGGGTCTCCACAGCGAATCATCTCTCTCCACCTATCTCTATCTTCTGCATCCTCAACACTTACACCACTAGCTTCAGATCCTCATTTATTCCATCCATATTCCTCCTCTTTGGCCTTCCTCTTTGCCTCCTGCCTGGCAGCTCCATGTCCAACATTCTCCTACCAATATACTCACTCTCCCTCCTCTGGACATGTCCAAACCATCTTAATCTGTCCTCCCTAACTTTGTCCCCCAAACGTCCAACATGAGCTGTCCCTCTGACGTACTCGTTCCTAATCCTGTCCAACCGTGTCACTCCCAAAGAGAACCTCAACATCTTCAGCTCTGTTACCTCCAGCTCTGTCTCCTGTCTCTTCCTCAGTGACACTGCCTCTAAACCACAATGAACCCTTAATATTAGGGTTTATTTTCATTTAAAAGCCTGACACAGTGGCACAGCAGGTAATATTTGTGCCTCACAGCTCCAGTGTCTGAGGTTTGATTCTGAGATCTGTCTGTATGGATTTACTGTCAGTTCTCCCCGTGTCTACTTCCATATATTCCGGTTACTTCCTCCTTCTTCAAAAAAGTGTGAATAAGTGTGTGAGTGAGTGTGATGCCTTCCAGTGGACTGGTGTTTTGTTCAGGGTGCATGAACAGTGTTCCTGAGATTCAGGAATTCACCACAAGGCTGATCAGTTATTAAAGATGTACTGTAGGAGTGATTTAATTTAAGAGGTGTATTAATCTATACAAAAAAAAAACAAACATCCAGGCTCTTTTCAGAGTGTGTGTTAGAGACGCTCTTCTGTGTTTCTTGAAATCATCGATCTTGTGGTGTTCAATTTCAATCCTAACCGAACACATCACTCTGGCCTATTTAGATACTCACAGATAGATGAGTTCAGATGAGTTAAAATCCTACGTTCATTTAAATTGGTTCCTTGAGGTTCTATATAGAGCCCTGGTCTACTGTAGTTGGCCAATAAAACCTTTTCCACAAAAAAATTTCAGTGTAGGATCACTGAATATTACTGAACCTTTTCTATTAACAAAGAATTTTATCTATTTGTAGGTAACACAATTTTTTTGTTTTTAGAAAATATCAAATAATTTCTATAATTTCTGATTGAATTAAAACTGAAATGACAGAAACACATACTGTATAAATGTTATATGATATTTTAATTACACAGTGTTGTTTTTGTTGACAAATTTATGTGTATAACCAAACAACAACAACAACAACAACAACAATAATAATAAATCATTAAAAAAAGAAGCCTCTAATTCATTTATTTGAAATGGTTTTATATAAAAACACATTTTGGGGTTCTATATAGGAAGAAATCGATAGAACTGCCAAGCAGCCATTTCTGGTTTCTAACAAAATACCTTATTTGCTAAATGCTTGCACTTTACCTCACATTTCATAAAATCACCCGCAAATGTCTTCATTCGGACTGGCGCCATGCCTCTCAGTGGTACACTTGCTCAAACAGTTGTTTCCTTGGAAGTCAATGTTTTTTCTGTTGCACAGGCCTGAAACCTTGACAAAGATAACAAAAGGCAAGCAAGAAATGGAAGCGAGAGATCGCTGTCCCTAGCAGTATTTTGATCTTGTCTCGTGGACTGAACACCGCTCAAGCCTGTGTAGCGGATTTGCTCCAGTTCACCCATCTCCATTTTGACATCCTTCTCTCCACAGTGGCCGCTGGGACTGACACAGCCATCAGCAGATGTTGATCCGGGTCACGAGAGCGATGTCATAAGTGCAATTCCTACCAGTGTCACTCACTGGAATGTAACCGAACCCTCAGCCAGCTGCTGAATGGTGTGGAGTAGCCATCTTATGTCATTTTGCAGAATGATGCACTTTGACAGCGAGCACCGTGGGCAAACTGAAATTTTCTACAGTAGAGGTTTTTTGTGCCCTTGGAGATTTTTTTTGCCTGTTTTGCAGGAGTATCATAGAGTAAGGTCAACTGTAATACATGCTATAACTGTTTTTGTGAATTATTACAATCTCAGTTGTTTTTTTGGTCAGAGTTAATCGTCCTATTTAGAAATTTGACCACATAGTCTCCATAGAAACTCCTCAGTTTCTATTTTCCCTTAAAATAGAAATATTGTTGGAAAAAAACGCCCCCAAACAAACCACGTTATAACATATGTAAATCTGCAAGTCCACATTTGCTTGTTTCTCCTGGGTATACGTATGCAGAAAATAAGCTCTAATCCTGGCCTGGATGACCCTGCTCACTGATAAATAATTAAGAACCAATCTACAAGATCATATTAGGTCTCATTTTTCCCATTACAGCTTCGAATAATGAAATTACATAAATTAATTATGAGTGAATTTACATAATGAACATGTTGCGATTAGTTTGAGGTTTAGCGCTCTTTTTTTTTCCTTGGGCTGCTGAAAAAGATGAGGGAAGGTGTTTGAAGATGGTTAATAAAGCTATAACTTCAACCGTTCTGATGACAGAAGTCTTTTTATGACATGGAAATGGCAATATAAATATTGTGCTATCTTGTTATTAAGATTAAACTATCACCAGATTTCATTTTCCAGTTACTCCAGCCCAGTAGTAAGAATTATCACTTGGTGTGTGTGTGTAGTGTATATAGTGGTGTGTATAGTGGTGCTATCTGCACTATGAAAATAATATCTGTTATTTTTTTCAAGGATGAAATGGTGAGATAATTTTGCTCATTTGAAGCATTTATTTCTAGACAGAAGCACAATGTATCTCCCAATAAAAAAGAAAAATGGAAAATGATTGTAAAAATATCTTGACGTGGGGTTAATAATCTTAGATACTGTAATCTAGTAGATACTAGCTAAATTGGACTGTATTCAGCATATCTTTAAGTACGGAGCCTTCTAAAATCAACGTACAGTTGGGTCCTAAAGTCTGACAGCATTAGTCAAAATGCAACAATTTTATTATTTATTATTGCTAACTGTTGAGTGAAAAGTAGAATTTTTGAAATATCTACATGAATTTCAGAGTTTCTTAGTCAATGCTATGTCACCTTTGTGCTTTAAGGACCGCGTGCACTGGACATGACATGGACTCCACATGTTTGTTCAATCCATTTTTGACCAAATTCATCAGAGTGTTGTCTGAGCATGTGCTTCAATAGAGGAAAGGAAGCACGAGGAAAATCTGACACTCTGTACAAAGCAGTTAACATGATCAATATCACACACTTTAATCCATGGAAATTGAAATAATGCAGAATCCTGAATATTAAATATTTAAACAATTGCTTTCTGCCCTTTAAATATTTCATAATAGTAAAAAAAACTCTGTTTATTTCCACAATGTGCAATAATGATAGGCTTGTTATTGTGAATGAAAATGAGGGTGAGGTTCCCTTCTGAGTCTGGTTCCTCTCAAGGATTCTTCCTCATATCATCACAGGGAGTTTTTGCTTGCCACCGTCGCCGCAGGCTTCACATTAGGGATAAAATAGTTTAATAATTTAATTATTAATATTTTTTTCTCCTGTCTCTGTTTCTCTACTTTTGTAAAGCTGCTTTGAGACGATGTCCATTGCTAAACAAATAGATTGAACTGAATTATCCTAATTACTAGTTAATTACTCTAGATAATTACTTTTCTACTTTAACTAAAAGTTAGAGAAGCTTGGATAGGTAACCGATCATTGTGAATACAGGTTTGGGATTTTCTTTATTTTGTTTTGTTTGTTTCCTTTACTTTTCTATCCCTTTTCTCTGTCTCGATCTTTCCCTGATACCCAGTAGACTGTTCCTGTTAGTAATCAGAGGAGGGAGAAAAAGGCACAATGTGTCGACAGGTGCCGCCAAAACCCTGCGCACTCCAACCACACCAGGCAGAAAAAGCACACCATATGACTTTAATACGATTTTCTAATTTAAGCAATTTTATGAGCAGGGTTTAGACTGTAACCACATCACACCGTATCGAAATGTACACATCATTTAGTTCCTGCTCGTGGCAGAGATTCAGCACGCGGGACACCCGAGACTTCGCACCTTGTGAATAAACTTGCTCTGTTCTTTATCGGAATGATTCAGAGATTTGACTTCTTCTCTTCATCAGAAATGGCAGCGTGCCTCTGTAGTTGTGTGTTTGTTAAAGCTGTGTTTTCCGCATGGTAAATTTTATTTGAGGGTGTTTTCTGCTGAAGGAGGACTAACCTGATCTTCCCTCATTGCATCCTGCAGATGTGCAGCTCTACGCACACACGCGCGCGCGCGCACACACACTCACAACCCGCACAATCTCTCTATTTCTCTCTCTCACACACACACAGACGCGCGCGCGCGCACACACACAAGCGCTCGCTCGGTGGCAAGGTGCATTCCTCCTAATGCAAATTCGACGCATTTAATTGCCCGATTTAAGGAGTCTGAGGGATCCGATACTGCGCAAACTCATCCGACGGCATTCAGCCTGAATTTTGCCTTGATATTCAGCAAGAATCTGGCTTCGAGTGGATGTGTGCCGCGTTCACTGAAACGATGCTGTCGAGAGGAGGATGACACGGACTGCTGAAATAATGTGTGGATAAGTGAAATTCTCCATCCGGTCATGCCAAGAAGGAGTGAAGAAACTTTCAGCTAAATGATCGGTTCCTGTTCCCATTCAGGACTAAAGAAACAGTCAGACAGTCACTTCTGAGAATTTATTTCTGCACCAAGTTGTGATTAATCTCCTGGTCGCGATGAGCAATACTCTGTCACCATGAAGCTTCTGCGATTGGTTATTTTGTGCGGATTTCTGTACACTCAAATCGATGGTGAGTCCTCGGATATCTTTCTTTCTTTATTAAAATAAGGACTATCTGTAGTTTCTTTCAAGTTTGTAAGAGGCAGTGCTACAGTCTCAATGCAGTGGTACAGGGACTGAGGCAGGTCTCCTTCAAGGTTTACTTGATGTCCATGATAAAGGCTTCTTCACACTCATGTATGTATTAGTAACATTTAGAAGGTAAATTGCATATATTTTAATTTCATTAAATTCAGATTGGAAGCTTATATTTGTGAGCTATATTTCATTTCTCATCTCTAGCCCTAACACAGCGTTTTTGCTATTTTAGTGGACATTAAACTCGACACCACAACCTGGCAAGTTTTTACACGTCTTTATTTTTTAAAAGTCTTTGACTGACTCCTGCTGATGAATTCCAGATTAATTAGCTTCCACCATCCCTCTTATTCCCCATTAAATCGATAGACAGAACCAGTGAGCATCCTGAGGTCTACAATATCGAGCCCATCTACGGAAACTGTATCTTGGCATTCTTTATATAGATATCACAGCTCGAATTTAGGCACTACTATCGATTTTAACGCTTTCTTCTAAAGGTTACTGTGTGAGTATTATCGCCTGGATCGACTACAGACTAGACTTGCAGACAGAGCAGAAACGGGATAAAATTTACTGTATGTTAGACTGTACAGCACAGTATCACTGTATAACGTGCTAGAGTCTCAGAGAACTGCACTATTCCCCTGTCACTGGGGCGCTTCCACCAAGGGAACATCTTCTGAACTAGTGAACAGTTGATAACTTCAACAAAAAAGAATTCATGTTACATCTAGAACCAATTTCACAATAACATGATGGTGCTGTTTATGATTATATAAGTACAACAGTTATAGAAAGGAATTATTTATAATCAAACTATCTGCAGAGGGAGGATGAGGCTCCTCTCGAGGTTTCTTCCTCGTTTCGTCTCAGGGAGTCTTTCTCCACCGTCAGTGAGCTATGGCTTGCTCATTAGGGACATTTTTTAAATGCATATCCTGAATTTTTATATTTCTGTGAAGCTGCTTTGTCCAATACAATGTCTAATGTTCAAAGCACTATACGAATAAAATGGAATTGAATTTTTGAATGTCTTGTACATGGGTTGATGCATGTGGTGTACCTTTAACTAGCTTTAATACGCATATCAGTGGTCCTCAAGGTCCAAATATATACCTGAAATTATTTATAAAGCTATAAAAATGCTTAAGAGTACAAAAAACTGTAACCTTAATGGTACCACCCCAGTGATAGGGAACAGTGCATAAAGGATTGGTGCTTTGATTTCCTAATGCTCAGTGGCATTAAAATGTAGTGTAGCATCAAAGAAAGTATTAGTAAATAATTAAATTAGGAAAGGGTTATTCATAGCTTTATTTAAAAAAACGTAGAATTACATCAGGATTCCCAGTTCAGTCCTGATCATGGATTACTGTCTGCATGTTCTAGTGTCCATGTGTGTCTCCTCTAGCTCCAGCTTCTTTCCATCTCTCAAATAACATGCCAGTAGGTAGACTGGCTACTCTAGATCGCCCCTAGATGTGAATGTGTGTACATGGCATCCCATTCATGTATTTGCTCCTCACTCCCAGTGTAGGAGATGCTGTACATCCGCAACGATCCAAACCAGGATAAAACAGTTACTAAAGATTAATGAATGAATGCATGAATTTATTTTAGCGCATATTATTTATTTATCTTGTTGTATTTTTTTACCGCATCTTTGCCTTCAATTTATCAAATTATGCTAAGTCAAAACTAGTGATTCAATTAGTTAATACTATACCAATGTTAAAGCATTAAGTACTGGGCCATACATGATACTAAACCGATACTGACTTCCTCATAATAACGCCCGAGTGCTTCTGCTGCCCAAGTTATCCAAAAGTATCAAAACATTTGACAGGATTTAAGACAAGCTGTGAACTAAGTTCAGGGCAAGAACCGCTCTGTCAGTCAGATTCATGTTTGTTAACAGCATTTCATTTGATAAAACTCAGTTATCATGGTGCATTTGTACACTCTCACTTTCCTGGTTGGGGTGGTACCCTCAAAAGAACACCTTTTGTGTATTTAGTGTCTATCTTTTACCTAAAAATGGTAACGGTAGCAGGAAAATTATGGTCCAGTGTTTGTGTGTTCTTCCAGAACTCTTGTGCCTTCTGGCTAACTCACTGTGCATGCTGAAAAGGTGCTAGAAATATAATATTAATACTGTAACCATGTTTCTACCCCAGTGTATATGGTGAGCTTGTTTCAGTAAAAAATAAAAATGTTATCATTGCAGGTTTGTGTTGCCTTTAACACTACAAATCCTGAATTTCTATAGATGCTTATTCTATGTATTCCAATAAATATACAGACTGAATATTGGTGAATATTTCACCAGTAGATATGTGCATTTGTGAAGCTTCATCTGCTACATTTAAATCACTATTATCAGGTAATATTTATATCTGAAGTTCAGAAGGACTGTTTCATTTCTTTGTCTTCTTGACACCTTGTTTGTGTAGTCTTGGTGTGCTTGCTCTCTGCTTTAAAAATTGGTTTAATGTTATGATAACCAGCAAAGTGGAAATAGATGGCAGTGCTACTCACCACTCACTTGGAGTGATTTGGGTTCACACCTTATCTTGGGGAATGAGATAGCCTTTGCTATCTTTTTGATTCCACTAACCTGTTTAGAAACTCATTAAAAGATGCCTAAGGTGCTCTCCTGATTGACTCTTTAATATAATCCTGTTTGCCCATTTATTTGATTACCGCCCATCACCCTTTCTACATTATCTCATACTATATCCTGATCTCCACGCAGTCTGCATGTACATGATCGGGGCTGATTTGGTTTTGAATCTGAGACAGCAGTTAGCACTATAGATCGCCAGCAGTTAGCGCTATTAGGAACACACGATGTCTCGGCTGCATGGATTTATTTATTTATTTTTTAAATTCCTGAGCCTTCACTATTATCAATCTTGTCCTTAATGGGAAATGAGATGTAGACTGTAGAGGGAATGAAGCAGTGGAAACTGCTCCCTCAGTCCACCAAATCCCATTCTCCATGGCCTAATGGCTGATGGTAGAGTAACACCGAGTAAATAATCGGTATTGCTTTCATCTTTCTGTGCTGTAAGCTGCAGCCCCAGTGTCCAAATTGCATTCCGGCCTCACAGTGGATTTATTGAATTGACATCAGGAACATGGCACAACTGTGCCCTAAACCACTCAGCTAGTGAACTTGTTATAACCAGCGCCTGCTGTTTCTGAATTTTCGAAAGACCATCAATGCCAGGATGCCGACTGAGCTCCTGCTTTGGAAATCTATGCTTATAGCAAAAACATGGCATGTATAGGAAGCTTGTCAAATCTGACAAGGCGTTGAAGGGTCGTGCATTCCATCACCCTCCCCATCTGCCTCGCCATTTGCTTACGGATTTCACACGATTTGAAAAGACATACTCATACATCTAGCATGCATACAATGGCAGATACGCAGGGTGTGAGTTTCCGCATATGCTCTAAAGCTTCAATCCCTGGTTGTCAATCTTGCATCTGCCAGCATAACAGACCCACACACATGGTGCACATGCCTTCATTTCTCACTTTTCCTTTCCCTTATCCTGAGGGAATGATCTAAATCTAGGGTATGCTTATAAATGAACGAAAGGCCGCCAGCTTGTCAGTAGTGTCGGCGGTTTTCTGTTTTCGTGGATGAAAGCTTATGAAATCTGGCCACTCATATGTACAGGAGCACTGAAGGGATTAATGAACCAACAGCAGTCCGAGCGAGCGGTTGATCATGTTTATGCAAGAATCTCTGCGACTGAGCGAGCCGAGTCGTCTAACTGCCTCTTTATGTTGGGAATTGCTTTGGTCAGACAGGCCTGCAGACAGTCAGTTAAGCAGACAGTCTAGAGAATGAGGTTTTGAAATTGAACTAGTGATGGAATTTCATATATTGAGGCTCTGGTGTTAAATCTTTAATGCAGCCTACTGCCACGGCATGTCAGGAGCGAGACGGAGGTTTTAGCTGTTATGTTGCTAAGAAAACTGTTCTCATTAGTGCGCTCATTAGCATATCGTTGTTGAGAGCTTTGACCCGACGTCTCTTATTTCAGTCTGCTGATTCCTTCCAATCTAACAAACTACCCTTTTCACATATAGCAATATTTAATATAAATATTGTTTAGGTCTGATAGTGAACATGCTGAAGCAGAGAACTAGGGACGATATTAATGAAAATCACACTGACTAATCCAACAAGCACACATTCATTTATATGTAAATACGTGTTTAAGGAAACACAAACCTACACACGTGTGTGTGTGTGTGTGTGTGTGTGTGTTTGATTGTATGCACACACACTCCCAGTGTTTTCAGCCAGGGAGAGAGCTGAGCATTTGAGTGAGCCTCTTAATAAAATAGCTGATTGAACTCCTTCACTCCTGTGGGTATATCATAAATATAACATGCCCCTTGCACTCACCAGTCACTCTCTCTAACTTAGACAATCTGGTCTTCTTTTGGCTCGTGATAGACACCTGGCCTAATTCTAGAGCGCATAAAATCTACGGTATATAATCACACCATTTCTATGCAATATCATGAATTTCTATCTATCTATCTATCTATCTATCTATCTATCTATCTATCTATCTATCTATCTATCTATCTATCTATCTATCTATCTATCTATATCAAGTCGATACATACATATATGTTATATTTATTATAGTTTTGGAGATGCTCTGATCCAGTGGTCTAGCCATCACAATTTGGTCTTTGGTCAAACTCACTCAAATCCTTACGCTTGACCATTTTTCCTGCTTCTAACATCAACTTTGAGGACAAAATATATATCCCACCAACTAACAAGTGCCATGATCATCAGTCTTATTCACTTCACCTGACACTGCTCACAGTGTTATACCTGATCGGTGTATATCTATATCTATATCTATATCTATATCTATATCTATCTATATAGATAGATATAGATAGATATAGATATAGATAGATATCTATCTATCAAGATATTTCAGTGTATTTCACCCTGAATGACTTGTATATCTAAATTTCTAACTAATATGAAATATTAAGTGACGCCCAAAATGTATTTTATAATTCAAATTCTCAGTTGAATTTTTTTTGGTTTAAAGATTTTCTTTGACATTTAGGTCTACTTTCATGTATCGGTTAATGCTTTCCTACATGATTCCCAATGAATACCAGCTGATAGCTGCACTCGCGGGATTTAACTCTCGTTTCATCTTTACCTAAAGACTGTGCTGCAGCAGTGCTTTAGTCCTTTTTAAGCCTGTTCTGGTCTCTGATCTCCTCATCTGTGCACTCTGCTCAAACAGATCAGTTCCTAAAGCTTCAGTTCTTCAACACATCTTCAGCTAATACCACCATCAACACCGCCATTCTTGCATCTAACTGTTTTAATTTTGATTTGTTTTTAAAAGATTGGTCTTCCTACGACATCAGCCTGCCAGAACCACTAACTTCACACGGGAGTAATAAATATACAGCACCAATTAATAAATTAGCATCTGAATTGCTAAGCACATCATAAATATTTCAATATAAACTCATTTAATGTGATTCAGGGTGAAGTATTCCTTTCATCTTATTTTAATTAAGCCTTATATTCAGTGAATGTAGGAGTAATGCTCTTTTAAATGATTTATTTTATATGATTCTCTGTTTGATTCATGACCAATATTCAGTATAATGTACCTTTTTCTCAATTCACACATACAAACCGTATTTGGAAACATAGGAATGCTCTCAACATACCTGAAGATTTTGATGTCTAGGACAATCAGCTTTTTGTTTTGTATTTATATCATTTGAAATCAGTTTATTTTTCCTTGCTACTCTCGTACCAACACGATCTAAATGAGTAAAATCACAGTCATATAAAATGATTTTTATAAGTGAGTTTTCAAGATGAATTCAATATGAATTTCAGTATTTGTTTTTTTTTGTTGGTGAACAACATTTTATTGGATTTTACACTACAAAGGCAAACACATAATGTGACAACATTGATATGGCATCCCTCAGGGGACAGGGAGGAAAACTAAAGGGAAAGTGGGATGTCAAATATGATCTTTCACAGATTGTGTAGCATCAGTAACAGTCCAGAGAGAGATTCAAATACCTGCAGTCAAATCCAAATTCTGAGAATGCAGGAAGAGTGGAGAAAAAATGCCATCTTGAGTCAGCTCTTGAACAAAATCACATGTTATAGAGCCAGATGATGAGGACAAATATGCATTTCCTCTCTAAATAATCCCCATTTTTTTGTTATTCCTAGGATCTCGTCTCCGTCAGGAGGACTATCCCCCACGGATTGTGGAGCACCCGTCAGACCTGATCGTGTCGAAGGGTGAGCCGGCCACGCTGAACTGTAAGGCCGAGGGCCGTCCTGCACCCACTGTTGAGTGGTATAAAGACGGTGAGCGCGTGGAGACGGACAGGGACAACCCGCGCTCGCACCGTATGCTCCTTCCCAGCGGCTCGCTCTTCTTCCTGCGCATCGTGCACGGCCGCCGCAGCAAACCCGACGACGGCAGCTACGTCTGTGTGGCCAAGAACTACCTGGGGGAAGCGGTCAGCCACAACGCTTCACTGGAAGTAGCATGTGAGTAACCACATTTGACTGCTCTCTGTTTTTAGTTATCAAAAGGCCCTTTGATCAAGAATGGGTTTGAGTTGCACTGATACCAGGACTCTGGGTTCAGTATGATGCTGTGTATGTATGACTTGAAACATAAAACGTATACAAACCTCTCACCATTGCCAGCAGCTCACAGCAGCAACTAACGCTAAAAGCAAATAATAGCTAGGAGAGACAAAAATGTCTCGAGAATGCTAGGTGATGGAAAATAACAAGCGCAGCGCAGTAGGTTCTTGGAAATCGGTCCAACAACAACAGCGATTTCTGATGCAGTGTAACCAACGAAACACACTGTGAACAGAAGCACTTCTCCCAAACAAAGCTCTCTAAAATAACTATAGTAATGCAGTTAGCTAATGCACTTCATTTAAAGTCAACCAGATATTGTTATGAAGATTGACCTGAGTAGCTTGTGTGCATAAACAGGGATGTGTGCTGCTCAAAATGAAGCTAAACCATGAATAAAATTCTGTAATGTCCTGATCGAAGAATGCGAGTATGTTATTCATTTCAATATGAGTATATCGCTGAGTACAAAAATCAGAGAAAAAATGGCACGGATCCATCCGTAGGTGTGTCCTAGGCACGGACTATGGGTAATGTCGATTTTTTATGCTTTGTATTATACACCATAGCCAGTGGCAGTGCAGGATGAGTATGTAGGTTGAGATTTTGTGCCAGGAGGCAGAAGGTTGTAAGTTCTAGACAGCCTCTTGAGTAAAACCCTCAAGTGCTCGTCTACACACTCGGATTGGATTAGACCTCCCTCAACAACTCGCTTTGGATAAAAAAGCAAGTGCACAATGAACGCATATCAAAATGTAAGTTGGCACAGTGCCATCCTTTCCCAAACACGAATGTAGTTTGCTTTGAATTTCCAGCAGCTTTAACATTTTTCCAATTACTTCTATAACAGCTGGGTAATACATTTTTAATTTCATGGAGGGAGCTTATTACTGAAAGCCAAATTAAGATCAGCGGAATAGATTTTCTTGAACACAATTTCTTTTGTGTTTGTGTGTGTGTGTGTGTGTGTGCTAGTTTGTGTGTGTGCGCGCATGCGTGTAATGGCTTTAGGCTGTGTGAGAACCGTTGGTCCTAACGGCCTGACACCAGCTTGATCTATAGAGTGTCATTACTCCCTGTGTCCTAGGAACCTACTTGACGGAAAAGCCATGAAACATTGATGAGGTCTCTCTATTATTCTCTTATTTATTTTACCCTTCCGCGTGCTCTTATTTTGCTGAGAGAAAGGAATAGGTGGCTGTTAAATGAGGCGTTGAATTTTTCAGAGCGTCTGACTCTGGGCTGGAGTCGGTTCTGATGTCAGCAGGTTATCAGATCCAGCAGAGAGCCTATGAGAACGGTTCAGACTGTCAAAGGAGATGGACCTGGAATTATACCGAGGACTTAATAGTGTAATCACAATCCATGGAGGAATAAAATAAATTAGATCCGCACAGCCGTAATAATGATCGACTTAATATGTTTGCTAATTATTTGATATCATTTGCAGGCTGGAGTTGAAATGGTTTTTGAAGAGAAGCCTGATACTTCGCCCTGAACCCGAGCAATAAACGGAACAGTAATGTGGAACGCTGAGACATACCGCTTAATTATACCATCGCACTGACGATTTCTCCGTTTTCTATAACAGCAGCTCTGACAGTAGTTCCAGCTGCAAGACAAATCACATGTTTATATTAATGTACTCGTTCGTACATTATCGTCGCCATAGTAACAGCTCATTCTCAGAGTATAACACACATTCTCTGTGTATAATTGTTAACATAGTGAAAAGACATTTATTTATTCTTTTTGGAAGTATCTCTGCTTTAGAACAGTCAGAGATAAAGACTGAACCTGAAGTGGAGAACAAGCAGAACTGTCTGGAAATAAATAAATAAATAAGTAAATAAAAAGGAGCTCATTGAATTTACTTACTTCGAATGAAAGTGTACATCGGTTCCATGTGAACGAAGTGAGTGGCATTAACACAATTGATCACATGATCCGTGTTTTCTAAACCCCGGATAAAAAGGAAGCCTGCGCTCTCTCTGACCCCAACTCAAGATCAAACCTGGGTCACGGGTTTTGTGAAGAGGTGTTATATCTGCTGTCTTATCATACACAGCACCATTTAATCAGGTTTATATAATACTCTAGATACTTCTTCTTCCCATGCAGGATTTTATACCGTGACTGAATTACATTAACACCACCTTCTTTGTTCACACTCACTCTTCAGAATTCCAACTAGTAATTAGAAACTTGTTTAAATTCAATTTAGTGTGAGCAAAGAAATCATGTGTTGATGAGTAATATCCTCTCTTCTGTTTTTGCCGTGTAATGAAGAGAGAAAAAGAGGTAGATGAGGATTAGGGAGTGACTGCTTACTGCTAACTACAGCATTTAATCTCACTCTTAATGGATGCAATGTGTCGTACAGTAATAAATAAAATTAGTGGCATGTTATAAAAAAAATTAGACACTTTTAGGACATTTATTTGAAAAGAATGAACTTTAATGGTGTCAGGAAAGCTTCTTTATAACACCAACTGTATTTGATTATTATTATATTATTTTAAAAACTATTTGATTCTATGTTGTGTGCAAATTAGGTGGGTATTTTGACTACACACTACAACTTTATTTATTTGAAGGTAGTGTGAATAGAGCTACATGACACCTATTGAAGCCCTTTATGACAGCTGACATAAATAAAATATAAAAATTTCCACCCAAAAAGCCATCAAGTGAAGAGCTGAAGGTGATTCCATTATTTCATGTCCAGGTGAAATAACTGAGACAAAGAAGTACACTGTTCAAAAGTACAGAAAGTCACCGGGAAAGTTAACGTCAAAAGAAAAATGTATGTCACTTGAGTGACGCATGCCAGAATAAATACATATGTAGCTTTATGTCACTTGTCTGTTGCGAACACTACAATTACCTGGAAATTTCTACAGCTCACCTAGTGTAGAATAACGTATAGAAGATTATTTTTAGGTTCTTATTGTAGGTCAGTTTGGAATCATTTCCCACCATATGGCAAATCTTATCCATTTCAGCAAAATAGGCCATTATAAAATAACGAGCAGTGAAGTTATAAGCATATGCAAATGCAGTAACATGCATAATGTTGGCATGTTAAAATGCACACTGTAACCTTTATCTAAAATACATTTATTCCAAAAAATCATTTTTAAAGGGTTCAGTGATCCAAAATGATGCATTTTTCCATACTAATGTTTCTGTGTGTAATATATCCGAGTGCTGAAATTTCATATCGCCTAAGAATATACAGTACGCAGATTAACATCCGTGATATTTCATATTTAACACGGAATGAATGGAATTACTGATGGAAATCTGTATGTTTGCATGTCTATTGATCAGAGTGTGCAGCTTAATATAGCCATTATTTATATAACTGTCTCTGCTATCCAATGTGTGTCCATAGTGTGTGTGTGTGTGTGTGTGTGTGTAGCAGTACAGAACAACTCTGAATTTTGTATGTTGGCTAAGAGAAATGGACCAGAGAGTGACCTTTCTGTGCAGTGTGTGGGCGAGCGAGTGAGTGAGTGAGAGACTGAGAGAGACAGAGAGAGAGAGAGAGTGCCTAAGGCCACTGAAACTGAATTTCCCATCAGCTCCACGCTGCTTTCTGCAGGGTGTCAGTATTTTATGCACTTTGAGCTTAGGCTCAATAAACAGCTCATGTACTGAATCTGCCACAAACTTGCTGAATGCATTTAAGGTTATTTGGCCTGGTACACTGTTAATGCTCAGCATGTATGGTTGAGGAAGAAAAACTTCTTTACAGCCTGATTCTATATATGTGTACGTATGTAACTGGTGGACCTCTAGCTCTTTAGAAAGTTCAGTATTAATATTTTTGAAAATTATTTTCCAGCTTCCTTGATCTCTTATTTAAAAGGCCAGGCTTTACTTCTTTGTAAGATCAGCAGTGAAAAAGAAATCCAGTTCTTACACCATGCTCAGTAACTTGTGTTCATACTTGTAAAAAAAAATGCTCGGATACAGAAACCTACGTGATGTTAGGATAATAAAGACAGAAATGGCAGCAATCTAGACACACTTCACATATAATGAACAAAGAAGAATGAAAATTTAAAGAGCAGGAATGTCTTGATCTTCATCTGTCAAAAGAGGGAACAAGGATGGCCACAAAGCCGCAAAATATCAGCGAGCATCATCATTTCAAAAAATGTATTTGTGAGTGTGGAGCAGTGACAAAAGAGAAATTGTCACACAGGAGAGCAGTTCAATTGTGCGAGCACTGAGCACCCTCTCATGCCAGGATACTCATGGGTCAAAGGGCAATTCACACACATTGCACTCATTTTTAATGACCACGCTCGCTGCTACAGCTCTATGCAACCTCTGTGCAAAGTCATCCACTTACAATCTCTCTTAACAATCCTGTTGAAACATTATAAGATCTTAAATGACACAAGGAGCTTATTGCTTGCAGCACACAGCATTTGAGTAATACTCTGTACTCAGAAAATAAATAAATAATATGATTGCCTATTATTTTGCAATTCCAATTCCACTATATTTCTCTGACTGTGTGGATAAATCCATATAAATAGATGTATACATGTTGGATACCAAGAGACAGGCATCATATAATGATCATTTTAGACTATAAATAATACAATACATGCATCTAATACACTGGATACACAATGCAAATCTGCATTCACCTCCAGAATTATTGGCACCCCACATGGAGTTTAGATTAAGGTTAAGAGTCCAGGTTTCAAAGGGTGTTATTGTGTTATGTGTGTTATTGCAGTTTCTCATTTGCCTCTGGTTATAAGCTCAGGACTCAGGGCTTATTATTCTTTAATGACCTATTCTACTGTGATTAATGGGATTTACCTTACTGTTTGTTGGGCAAGGTTTGAGAAAGGTGATGAAAATTTCTTCGTCTTCTTCTTCTTTTTTTTTTTAAATAAGTAAAATAAATGTAACTTAAAATAAATATATAAAAACCTCCAC
Source organism: Hemibagrus wyckioides (assembly GCF_019097595.1). Classification (NCBI taxonomy): domain Eukaryota; kingdom Metazoa; phylum Chordata; class Actinopteri; order Siluriformes; family Bagridae; genus Hemibagrus; species Hemibagrus wyckioides. The sequence goes on from NC_080725.1 coordinate 1,187,509, forward strand.
CGCAGCTCAAAACAAAAGCCGCTCTAGCTTTTTTTCGTCCTAGCCGTCCTAATGAAATGCCACATGAGTCTGGAATTGTAATAGGTCAGGAAAGATTTGAGAATCAGCGCCACAGATTCAGCCAATTATCCCCAGCTCTGCTTCTGATACACTGCTGATTATCTGACCATTTGGCAATTAGCAGATCAGTAACAATGTGTCAAGTGAAGTCAAGAGTGACCAGCTATCATCACTTGTAGCTGACAAATCCAATACCCTGGAGGACCAGCCCTCCAACAAGGCGTCACATATTTGCATATCTATACATAATTACTTCATGTGGAATAAGTTTAATAATAACTACACATGAAGCACGATGAAGAATATTGTGGCCTTTTGTTTTGGAGAGTAGCAATACAAGTCTGTTAGTTCTGTTAGTGGAAAGTAATCAATCAGTTCATTTGGGGTGGCATCACACCACCAGGTGATTTTTTAGTACTTACTTTAGCTAACTAAGTAATGTAAACAGTTGCCTAGAATTAACACATTCATGTTTATTTTATTAATAATCTGATTAGACTTTAAACACAAATCATTAAACAAAGAACAGTTAAGGATAAGGTGTGATTAATTTCTTTATGACGATTATCATTTTTAGCATAACAGGAACAAATACTTTGATGCATTCATAAATATAAAAGAAAAGATGTTTATTTACAGAATTCTTTGACCTTTTGACTTTACCAAATTTGGAGTTACAGAGGTTTATAAACACATATATTCTTTATACCAGTTTATAGATTTTTAGGATAGAGATGCCATGGTTTGTTTGTTGGTTTTTTACTGGTTTTTCATTGAGCGTTTAGTTTCAGGGTTGGTGAACAATAGATTTGAAAGGGGTTGGCTGGTATACGCATGATTGGAGACTGAAAATGAAAACTCACTGTCTTCTTTATAATTGGTTGGTTTTGCTTCGTTTCATAAGGTAACAGACGGTGTCATTGTCTGGTTAGGAAAGGAGGAGTTTATCATCTCTTATATACTGTATCTATCTAATTATTCGATTTTTATTCCTAGGAAACTTCTGTCCTGTTTTGAAAAAAGAAATGTAATCGGAAAGGATTGGAGATTGTTTAGTCAGTGGTTTACTTACGTATTAAAGGGTAGGACTGTGTTACGGTTTCACAGGTTAGTCCTGGGGTTACTCGTGTCTGGATTTTCACGTCGCAATCGTCTCCCTGTTTGACTCAGATCACACTACAACAAAATCTATTCACTCGTGAAGAAGACACGGATTGTACCGAAAACCCTTCGGGTATTTAAGCCGCTACTGTTGTAAATACGTGACATTACTACTTCTACTGAGAATCCTGACATATTCCTATCTTGATCGAATGCATAGAAGAGCAAGCCACTGCTGACCAGAACGGAAAGGAAAAATTACATAAATAAAATGTATTTTATTTATTGACAGACAGATGGAAAAGTTAATTTAGAAAAGAGAAATATTTGGTTTTCAGTACAGTCGCATTCAAAAGTCTGAGCTTTTATTTTGCATTCTTTTCTATTTTTTTTTAAACACAACAATTTATAGGAGAAATTATATTATTGTGAACCACAATTGAATGAGAAGTAGAATCTTGGAAATATTTAAATGAACTTCCGAGTTTTTTAGTATTTGCTATCTCCCTTTTTGGTTTAATAGCCATGTCTACTCCAACTTGCCTGGATGCCACACATTTATGCAAAACCTTATCCACTTTAGATCAAATCCATCCGAGTGTCATGTGAAGACGTGCTTCAGTAGAGGTTCTGCATGAGGAAAATCTGACCATTTGTACAAAGCACTTAACCTGGTCATTATCACACATTTGCTTACATCTACATATTGAATATTAAATAATTGAATATATACTTTTAAATATTTTACTTTTGTATATATATATATATATTAACCAAGCAGCAAGCATGTACACCTTTGTACAAATCATTTGTAATATTTATTTCTTAATTTTCACCATCAGTCTTTTTCAAGTCAGTTGTATCTTGTTTCTATGAAACTGTTATCATTTCTACATCAGATTATCATACAGTAAATAAAACCTCTTGTATTTAGGCAGTGGATGAGTCTACTTCCAGAGCTACAGTGAAACTAAAACTGGACAAAAAGAGCAAGATAAATGGAATAATGGGGCCCAGTGGTTAGAATTGTTATAATCAGAGAAGTGAGAAGATTCGATTGATTGCATACAGAGATCCAGATCAGGCATCTGAGGAGCTGTATAGGAAGGGGGAAGTTAAGTGACCTTTGTTAATGGAATGTAGCATGGCTGTATTATCTGGGTGAATGAGTATTGATTGATGTCCATTCTTACCCCTAAAGAGATGCGACACCACCAATGGGATGTGACCGATGAGATGGAGTTTGGGATGGTGCAGAGGAGACTTCACCCAGGGCCAGGATGTCAGAGCCAGGGTCCAAAGGGTCACAGTGATCGCTCCCATAACACCCCCACACACTCCCATGCAGACTGGGGAAACTGTTAAAAAAAAAATGGGGTGGTGTTACCTTTTTTGTCTGTGGCCATGTCGAATGGACAGAACAGACATTCCAAATGAGCAAAAGGTTAGCGTAGATATTGCGAAAATGCAGTTTTGTTCGACTGAAAACATGACTGATTTTTTCGACTGAAAAAAATGTGTCTATTGATTTAGATCCTACATTTGATAAAGGGTCACAGAAACAGGTTTTTTTCTGATGACATAGCTATTATGCATCCTAGTCTCTCAGTGTCCATTGTCTCTAACCACATTCTGGTGTACAACAAAGTAGAGGTGAAACGATCCAATGGTTCCAACTTATTAAAAAAAAAAAAAAAAAGACAAAAAACAAAAATGATTGATCGATACATGATTGATTATTATTAACATCTGGTGTCTGAAAAAACAATCCAGATGTGTAAATAATGTAATTAGGCAGGCAAGGTGATTAACTGTAATTTTGACATTATCTAACTCTAACATTTTATACATCATCATCAATATTCGTGATGTAATGGTAGATCTGCCCAAGACGGCTTTTCACGCATCGCTTAACCTCGGCCTATTGTCGTCGTACACCTCATTTTCAACCCCAGGGTTATGAAACCCTCTCTGAAGCAGAGTTAACATCACTTTGGCAGGGTTAACCCCGCACTGTGGTACCAAACATGTGCAGTGTGAAATGATGCGGTGTTAGAATGTTACGAATAGTTGCTTAGCAACAGACAGCCAATCAGAAATTGTAGGGTTTACCTGCTGAAATTCTTTGCTCGCTAATGCAAAAGCGCAAGACAGGCTATTATTTAAACTGGTTCTGTTTAAATAAACATGTTTGCTGACATCACAATTATGCAGATTAGTGAATAAACTAGTGACTAAAGCGTATCGTATTGTATTGTATCTACAAATATCCAATTGTTCCCTTGGCAAATGAAATTTTATCATATCATTGTGGAAAGTCTGAGGTTTACACTGTTAAAACTTAGTATGTTCACACAGCATGTAACTTATAGTAGTGCACTGCTTAGCGTAGTAATGTGCCCTTTCAGGTCATCAGTGTTGAACTGGCATTTTAATGTTATAATCTTGCTCCCTGCTCTTTCACATTACAACATTAAATGGCGACTTCAAACATCTTTCTGTGACATTTTCAGAAACCGGCTTAAAATCTGTGAAACTTTTAGATGAAAACGCACCAACTGCTGCAAGATAAGAAGCCCAGCTGCAGGTCAGTGGAGGAAAGAGATTGATCAGTGAAGCAGTGGACAAGGCTGTGTGGAGTAAATGAGAAATAAAGTACTGACCCTGAGGCATGACACCGGAGGAGACTGAGGTGTGGTGAAAGGATAACACGCTCACTTGTAATGCATTGTGGGAACTGGAGGACAGTGTAAAGCGGAGTTTGTCCTTAGGCAAAGATGTTTTTAAAAAAAAGAAAAAGAAAAGAAGGCATAAGACGAGAGAAGCGACAGCTGGAGAGAAGCAACAAGGAGCTTTTAAAGGAAGCAGGAAGGAAAGAACATTGTGAACCTGAATGTTAGAGGTAAAGAAATTGGACCTTGGGACGGACATTTCAGGCAAAAAAAGCTTTTAACGATTACTCTGTTACTGAAAAACAAGTTACAGATGTAGGTTTTATAGAAGCTTCAGTTTATGTTAGTACCATTTTTATGACACTCACAAAGTGGTCGGTGTAAATAATTGCGTATGATCGTATACGGTTTTAAAGCCACGCCTCCTCTAAGCCTGTTTCAGTTCAGAAAAATGACCATGTGAGCACACTAATCTGATTTGCAGTGAATCATATAATGGAAAATACTCTCAGACACACACTCCCACACACACACAAGCAGTGTGCAGGTAAAGGTGCCACTAGAAATGATTTCCAGTTATAATATTCTATACACAATATTTTATTGGGCCTGGGAAACCCTTCACTTTGTAAAATTGTGATATTTTCTATTTCATATTACTCTTAAGCTACAGGTTTAAATATGAAAAAATAAATTTATTCCTCTAATTCCACGGTAAGACACTGTAAATACCCACACATTTATAACCCACATTAGTCAATTTTGTAATGTTCACGTTTTCTCAAAGTAGTGATATCTAATAATATGTTAAACATTATATACATACTCAATTTTAGTCAAAAACCATTGTTTCCAAAATGTCGTCGCAGCATCCATGTGACATGTTTACCCAGACAGACACACCTTCCAAAATACAACATTATTAAAACCCATTCGATGAACTAGTACTATACTTTTGACCAGTTGAAAGCTGTTTATTTTATATATGTCTTGTTAAAAGATGTATTTGCGTCATTTTTCGAAGACACTGTCCTATACTGCTCACATTTTTGGAGATACATCATTTAAAGATAACTTACTTTCTTGCTGTTTAACAACATCTTGATGTAAAAGTGTATAAAATATAAGGAAAAAGGGGGGAAAAATTCAGACACTGACCCAATCACTCATTATCTATATAATGTAATATTAAATATAGATTCAGTGGAAATATATCATTTAAGATCTTAAATACAGCATGCATGGAATGGGTTAGTCAGTAACTAGTATTGTTGGGTTGAAGACCACTTCAGCCAAGACCGTTGAGTCAAGAGCAAAGCCAATGGAGTCATAAACGAGTATGACTGAGGGCAAGACCATGATAAGAGCAACACCACACATGATATGAAATTTCCCTTGAGCTAACTAAAATAATCCATCTAATTTGATATCATGATTTTGAACGAATAAGTGCACAGGACATACAGTGGACATGCTAAGCACACCTTTGGACATGCTAAGCATTCTTCTAACAAATGCTGAAGTGTGTAATTCTGCATTGTCAGGATTGAACAATGGAACTTGTGCGAGGTAAATGAAATGACCGTGTATGAAACGAACAGGAAGCAGTACAGCACAGGTAAAGATCTGTAAATCGATGCATATTTCCTTTGGATTAAAACAAACAGCAGATAAACAAAATGTGTTGAAACTAGATTTATTTTTTTTCATAGACCAAATACAGCTGTGCTTTAAGTTGTTATGCTATATTATTTTGAAACGTAGTCTCTTGTAATTTACAGACGCTATAAAACTTACAGAAGTGGACCTTTACATTTTGTACTGTAACGGAAAACCCAATGTTCATGGACATGGTCTTAGGTGGTGCTGCAAAATAGACAGAGTCTGAGATTAGAACGAGACCAAGATGACCAGTGTTCCATAATACTAGTAACTAACTGTGTGAAAATTTCCATAAAAAATGAATCTGAATATCCTCTTTTGTTTGTAAACAGTAGAAAAGTGGCTTTTTAGTAATATATTCTTCTTCTTTTTTTCATTGCCTAAATGAATACTCCAATAAATGATTTCATTTTACAGAAATAAAAACCCTTATGAGCTTATCCTGCCCGATTTACATTTTAGACGTAATGAGCTTTAGAGAAAACAGTAGCTTTGTACCGTTTTTAATAAACTGCTGAAGATGAAGAGTGTGTGGCGTGTATACGTGCGCATCTTAACAAGTTTGTTGCTGCTGTTTTCTCTAAATGAATAATTGAATCCTTTTTAATCATTTTTAGTGCTGCTGAAGCTTATTACATTTATTGTTTTTATAATGTGGCATTTTCAGCAGGTTGCACTGAAAACCAGGATATTAAGTTGTACGGCTACTGCTGGAATATTTTAACAGCGATCCACTGAATAAATAATAAGGAGTGTGGTGCGGTGTTACCTTTGGACATGACTCTGTCTATTTAAAAGTGTTAAAAAATGTAGACTCTTGGTTGAGAGGAGACTGTGACATGTTTTCGGGTGCCGTATACTGATTTCAGGTATAAGGAGGTAAAGTAATTCACGCACTCCGACGCTTTGATTACGATCACTTTGATGTTGAGATTAGGGCGTAGGAGTATAACATGCAACTGCACACAGGAAAAGCTCATACACATTCATCCAGCAGCAGCCATTTGCAGCACCGTGTCTCTGGTGCTAAAGATTTGACATTTGAAGTGTCCCTTGGGGAAGAGAGTCCTCAGAACAAAAGAGACTTAATAAGCAATGATTTTAGCCTGGTCAACACTTTCCTCCCCTGGGGCGTGAGGGTACGTTATCCACGCTGTAAATCCATCATAAAGTGGTGGTATGGCATCAGCTCTGGGCTCGGGTTTAGCCGCTGTGTTTTACCACACCATCCAGTGCAGGCAGGCTTAAATGTGGGTGAAGTGAAATGCATAAAAACGTCTTCGGAAGCAGCTGAATGCACTATACGTCTAGAAGGTTCTAGTGTCTAACTCACCCTGCATTTGGCTTTCTCTTACACACTGTACCCCTTTGGTTGTCTCTGTTTTCACACTGTGCCCTCGCTCACAGCAATGCCATCTCATGAAGAATTCATAAGAGTTATAACCAACATGGACGCTTTTATTGGATTTCATATGAACAAAGTCATAAAACCGTTATGACTGCTAAGCGGACGCAGCTGGAACCGTAACTTCATAGCCTTCCATATGAGGCTTCCGTCAAATTTGCAAGTGAGGCACGCGCTTGATAGAACTGTTTTCTTCCTCGTCTCATCGTTCTGATAATACACGTTTCCGCCGTTGTCCACAATCTGTGTTTTTTGTCACGGTTTTCTCGGCAAATCGGTTACAGTTCTTGATCATGCCTGGATCAGTGAAGACATGGGAAAATATGCAAACATGAAACCAGAAACACGGTCATCATGAAAGACCACAGCTGTGTGTCTGCATGCTCAGACATGCTCATTAGAGAGGGATTATGTGTGGAAGGATGTGTTAGTTTTATACAATTATTTAATTGTGAAAGGATAAGTCCATCATTCGGTTGCGGTTTGCGGTGATTACGGACGTCACGTAAAAGTAAAAAACATTTAAAACATAAAAACATTTTAAATTGTCCCTTCCAGACTAAACTACACTTTACCTTAAAATATAATCATTCCAAAAAATTTTTTATTAACTTATGGACATCTCATCCCTAAAACAGACTTTTCAATGAGTCACATATTATAGGTGCTGCATAATGTCCATGTCATTGTCCATTCACTCCACCCTGTAACCTGACCACATTCAGCCCTAAGACATATTTGAAATATTTCCACAGTTTCCACAGAAAGATCCCTTTTTTCAGTCTTTATTTTAAATAATGTTATGATATTCATCTCACATATCTCCCTTTGAAAGCACAACCCTGAAATTATAGCTTGAAAGAAAATGATTAATTATTGTTCATTTTAAAGTAAAACACTGGACAGCCTCATGAAGTTAGCATGGATTCACTGAAAGACATTTCAAGTCAGTTTTAACTTAAAAAACGAGAGTTCACCAGCTGCTTTGACAATGTGAATAAACTCAACTTGAAGAAAAGTCATCAAGACAGTGGATTACTTCAAGATTAATATTTAAAACTTTGTTCAGTATCCAAAACTTCATGGGTCTACCATGTTTTTCAGTGGATCTGCTATAAAGGTCAAGCCTTTAACTTATTTAAGTGCAAAATGCAGCAGAGAAGTATTTTAAGCTGAGATTGTTGCCAGGTTTCTGAATACATGCTTTAATAAATTAAGTTTGGGGGAAAAAAGAAGAAGCTAGAAATAAAACTTAACTTTTAAGAGTTAAAGACACCGCACACCCCATCACTCCCAATTAGTTTTTAGATGATGTTTAAAAAGCTCTGATTATGATTTATTTCATTGTTATTTTGCATTTTACATTCAGATTTGCATTTCAAATCAGCATTTCAGCATTTGCATTGCCCCCCCCCCTCCTCCTCCTGCACTGACCCAGTTGCCCAGCCCTCACATTATCATCTGAACTCATTTACTGATTTCATCACTGATGGTTTTTCAGGCAACATCACAATTACACTGCAGTCATTAGCCTGAAACATCAACATGACGGAAAAAATACCCCCCCCCCATCTACAATCATCTGTAATCATCTGCATGATATCCGTGACTTACAGTTCACACACAACTGCTCAACAGCTGGATGAACCTGAATAAGAAATATTTCTGGGATCCATCTTTTTCTTTCTCTCTTTTTTTCCACATTCGGTCTGTTATAGATATCAATGCTTGAAACATTCTCTGATCGCACTCCTGGCATGCTTCTGTTGTTTATTTAGTAAACTGTCACACTCGCAAATTTAGGGCAACCCTGTTCAGATGGAAAGAATGAAATTTAATGTCATTGTCAATGATTATTCAGAGCTGTATACATTTTTTGTAGCATTTTATTCAGACATTATGCATATATACACTGATCATTCTGAGCAGTGAGAGGTGAAGTGAATAAGACTGATGATCTCCTCATCATGGCACCTGTTAGTGGGTGGGATATATTAGGCAGCAAGTCAACATTTTGTCCTCAAAGTTGATGTTAGAAGCAGGAAAAATGGACAAGTGTAAGGATTTGAGCGAGTTTGATGAAGGGCCAAATTGTGATGGCTAGACCACTGGATCAGAGCATCTCCAAAACTGCAGCTCTTGTGGGGTGTTCCCGGTCTGCAGTGGTCAGTATCTATCAAAAGTGCTCAAAGGAACGAACAGTGGTGAACCGGAGACAGGGTCAAGAACGATCAAGGCACATTGATGCACATGGGGAGAGAAGACGATCCAACAGACGAGCTACCGTTGCTCAAATTGCTGAAGAAGTTAATACTGGTTCTGATAGAAAGGTGTCAGAATACACAGTGCAGGACGGGTCAGGGCTTTTTAGGCAGCAAAAGGGGGACCAATGCAATATTAGGCAGGCGGTCATAATGTTATGCCTGATCGGTGTACATACAGTCAACACACCTTACCTACAGCCGTTCTGCAACATGTCAAGTGACCTTCATCAACCCATCGATTCATTTGCAACAGTTTACATTTGTTACAGGGTTTTTCTTGGCCACAATTTCTCCCTAATTTGGTCTTCACAAATGTTGAGCTCTTCCCTGTCATGCGACAGCTACTAACCAGAGAGGATGAGAGAGTTTCCCTTGAGACACATGAAGCTAGCAAACAGCATGTCTTTGAACCAATGCTCCTGCTACAATACGTCACAGTGTTCAGTAGATATACAATTTATTACAGGATCTATGGACTATCAACATTCTCCTTTAGCTTACAAAATACAGCGGGACCTCGGCATAGGAAGCTAATCCGTTCTGGAGGTGAGTTTTTAAGGTGAAAATTTGTATTGAAACGAATTTTCCCATAAGAAATAATGTAAATGCATATAATTCGTTCCAGCCGCCCAAAAATATGACCAATATGAAGCGTATATAAACTGTATGTCTGCTTACAAAGAACTGACCCAGGCCAAGCATTCCATGTCAAGGCTCCTCACAGGAAGTCGTGCCACCAAGCTTGGGCTAAAAATAGAACAGACCGCCCACGCCACCAATCTGTCAATAAAAACACACCCCAAAAATCACGTAGCTTTTGAATGTGTGCTGAAGGAAACATCGGTATCGTGGGCTGACTCTTTCACAACAACTTTCACTGTCTCAAAAAGAATTCAGAAAATTCATAAACTTGCTTCAGTTGGCTTTCCACTGACACTAACAAGTTTTGAGTGTCTCCAACTTAGCCCGAGTTCGATTCGCTTTGTCTGTATGCTGATGCTAATTTCTTGCAAAATTCCATATGCCGAGATTACACTGTATAGGAATGGTCCAAGACAATTTTTAGTGTTCTGGATATAATCTATAAACTATTAAATATTTTATATTCAGCTCATGTGGACTTGACTCATACATTTGTTGGTTTCTATCTATCTATCTATCTATCTATCTATCTATCTATCTATCTATCTATCTATCTATCTATCTATCTATCTATCTATCTATCTATCTATCTATCTATCTTAACACATCAGTCCTTTATCCTTTATTTTTCCACGTGTCATTACTATCTAAATGATGTTTTCAGGTTAAATTTAATACACACCCTGCTTTGACGTGAGTCATTCACACTGTCTTCTTGTGTCCTGGTTGGAAGTGTCAGCTTCACAAGCTCACAGTTGGTGGCCTGTCACTGCTCCCACGTGTGTTTCTGTGTTTTCGCCGTTGTCAGAGCTGATTATTTTAATTTCAATTATTTTAATAACACCCTTATCACCTGCTAGCACTGTCAGCGTCTCCCCCCGGCATCTCAGACGCTTCTTCAGCTGAAGCCTGCTCCAGCATTCAGACCCACAAAAACACGCCAGTCACTGCTGAGCAACTGACCGGTGCCTGGTGTAACCCGCGCTTTAATAATAAATAACGACTTTAATAAACAGCTTCTTGGGGACTGTAGGGGAGAGATAGAGAGAAATAGAAGAGTGTACATAATGACAAATAATTACTCACATCTTTAACAGCCCCTGATTATAGACTAATATCTAATCTGTGTTTGAGGATAGAGTCTGCTAGATAGAGGCACACAGACACACACACACAAACACACACACACACACACACATACACACACACACACACACACACACACAAACAAATAAAGGTTAATTTTGTAACTTACAAGGAACGACACTCCAATCAACGACTCAAACACAATTAGTTTCAGATGATGATGTTAGTAAGTTGAACAAACTCTGATTGTTTATTATTTCCCTCGTACTTTGTGTTTTACGTTCAGATTTGCATTTCAAATCAGCATTTCAGTATTTGCATTATCCCCAAACCCCTCCTCCTCCTGCACTGACCCAGTCTCCCAGCCCTCAGACACACGTTATCATCTCAACTCATCTACTCATTTTGCCTGTGGTTTTGAGAATTTGTTTGAGGATAGAGTCTGCTAGATAAAGGCTTTTACACACACACACACACACACACACACAAACACACACACTGGCCTGAAACTGACACACTGCTCATGCAGGCTACTGACTGGTGGTCAATATTTTTGAACCTTGAAATACTGTGGTATTCCTGATAGATCTACACAGGAGATGTACAGAGTAAAGAAAGAAGGAAGGAAGTAGAAGGTTCTTTAGGAATGCTGATAATACTGAATAAGTAAGTAAGTAAGTAAGAAAGAAAGAAAGAAAGAAAGAAAGAAAGAAAGAAAGAAAGAAAGAAAGAAAGAAAGAAAGAAAAAGAAAGAAAGAAAAAAAAGAAAAGAAATTTGATATTGCTGATAATACTGAATAGGGGAAGGAAGGAAGGAAGGAAGGAAGGAAGAAGGTTATGATATTTTGGTAGTTTGGTACTGAATAGAAAGAAAGAAAGAAAGAAAGAAAGAAAGAAAAGACAGAAAGCTATTATTTGATATTGCTGATAATACTGAAAAGAAGGGAAGAAAGGAAGGTTTGAAAGAAAGAAAACGCGATGGTTGCAAATATGGATCATACTGAAAAAGAAGGAAAGAAAAAAATGTATATAGTAAAAGGGAGAGAAACATGGTGCATATAGGAGAATAAAATAGAGACAGTTGTAGATAGGGAAGGTATTAAAGGAAGGAAGGAAGGAAGGAAGGATCAGAGAGTGAGGGAGAAGAGGCCCCTCTGTGTGCACATGCACTGATTGGTCAGCTGTGAAGCACATTGTGACACCACAAGTGGCAGCTGGAATTCAAACTGACATCCTGTTAATGCATTTCAAGTGGAAAATCTTCACTTTAGACTTAAATATATAAAAAAAATAAAGATCCGTTCATTCTTACTCGCCAGATTTGAAGAGCGGGTTTTGTGCCACTGGTGTGAAAGCTCTGAGCTCCGTGTGACATCATACCGGACACACCACCTCGCTTCTGCACTAATCCCTCGTCTGTTTGTCCAGCTGTCTGTCAGTCAGTCATGGTGTCATTTCTGTCACTTCACACCCTGCTGAAGACGCCTGCATGCTCCTGCACCAGCGACAGTCTCAAATGTCAGCTGGGCTTTTCTGTCCATCAGAAGTGCGAGCGTACGCACTCCATCCTGCGCTTGAAGCTCTGAGTCGTGTCGCTGTGAAGCAAGGCCGTCTCTCTGTAGACTTTTTCTCAGCAGTCTGACGCAGTCTCAATATTTCAAGAATGGAGAGACACACAGGGAGCATCTATTTGTGTGTGTGTTTATGTGTGTGTGTGTATGTGTTTTAATGTGTGTGTGTGTGAAAGTGTGTGGAAGACACCAATTGGAAGTGGAAGCCATTTAGGCATGCAGCTGGAACTAAGTCCTGCATATTTATCCTAGCCACTGGGAGCAGGCCCGAGACTAAGCGTCTGGTGCTAACTGGACCATGTTAAGTCCTCAGAGAGCTGTACTGCATGTTAGTGAGGCAGATAGAGTGCCAGAGTCACTTGCTAACTGGACCATACCATCTTCTGTGAAAGGTGTGCACGATCATTCGAGGATGAAGAAGCCAAGAATTAGCATCTGGAAATAAAACTGACAGGAGGCTAACACGGACAGTGTGCTAAGTTCATCCCAAATACTTACTTACTTACACATACTTATACACTTTTCTATGCTTTAGTGTAAATAGTGCAAGTAGTGTGTTCCAACAAGAAGAAATGTACTTCAAGTACCCAGATGATGCATTTATTGAACCGAAAAAATGACGTGGGGAATATTGAACACTTCATTTACTTAACAGCTTTGATTACATAGTGGCAGAGGGGCGGGGCTAACAGACGCCGGAGCTGGATAAGAAAAATTACAGAATAGCTGACGACGCTCTGGTGGACAAGATAACTTATAAATGTCTTTTGAATTAGCCCACGTTGTGTGCTTTGCTTTTCACCATTTTAAAAACTCAACATTTTCTACTACAGCTTGCTGGGTCACATTACATGAGAAACCACTTAAACTTCCTGTTCATGTGTGTAGTGTTAGTGTAGCATGTGTAGTAGGTCATTAGGTCACAGCTACTGTTTACAATTTGGAGGGCTGTGACTAATTATTTAACTTTTCATGTCTGACTAAATTTACATTTCTGGCATTTAGCAGACGTCCTTATCCAGAGTGACTTACATTTTTATCTAATTTTATGTAATTGAGGGTTAAGGGCCTTGCTCAGGGACCCAGCAGTGGCAGCTCGGTGGTCCTGGGATTCAGATTCACAACCTACTGATCACCACTAGGCTACCACATCCTCTAAATTTTGCCGCCTGAATATTTATTGCTACTATTCTCTACTATTGCTACCAAGTCTCCTTATGCTGCTACATGGTTTCCTCAGTGCTAACAAACTCCTCCAAATCTTCTAGGGTCTTCTGGAGAGTCTATACTTACATTCTTACAGTCTATCTTCTTGTACCTTCGTACCTTCCCTATTAATTACACAGTAATTACTTCATCATTCACAGTAGTTGCTGAATAATACAGCACAGATTTAAAGAACTTGTGTTTCATCAGAAGTTTAATTACTTTAGAGTAAAGCCCTGTGGCAGTTGGAGCACAAACTGAGATTCCCTTTTAAAACGTTTACAGGATCAGCTGTAAAGTCATGTGGAGAAGAATTCTCTGGCACTGTTTCCACCAACAGAGTAAAACTGATCAGAAGACCTTCATTTTCATAATACTGAAGTTCTACAGAGACATCATTTGTTTCTGAGAAAGAGTGAAGATAGGAAGAAAGATTATTATGATATTTTGGTGATTTGGTACTGAATAGAAAAGGAAGAAAGAAAGAAAGAAAGAAATGTATGAAGAAAGAAAGAAAGAAAGAAAGAAAGGAAGGAAGGAAGGAAGGAAGGAAGGAAGGAAGGAATTGTAGGAAGAAAGAAAGGAAGGAAAGAAAGAAAGAAAGAAAGAAAGAAAGAAAGAAAGAAAGAAAGAAAGAAAGAAAGAAAGAAATGTAGGAAAGAAAGAAAGAATTATAGGAAGAAAGAAAGGAAGGAAAGAAAGAAGGAAAGAAAGAAGGAAAGAAATGTAGGAAAGAAAGAAAGAATTATAGGAAGAAAGAAAGGAAGGAAAGAAAGAAAGAAGGAAAGAAAGAAGGAAAGAAATGTAGGAAAGAAAGAAAGAAAGAAATGTAGGAAGGAAAGAACGAAAGAAAGAAAGAAAGAAAGAAAGAAAGAAATGTAGGAAAGAAAGAAAGAAGGAAGAATGTTATGAAATTTTAGTACTTTTTTCAGTATTTTAGTACTTACTACAGAAAAGAAAGAATTCTTTGGGCGTCACTGAGACAGTGCTGGTGTGAAATGAATAAACCTCAGGGCAATTTAGTTGCACTTTCATATTTAATTCCAGCTTCAACACATGATCTCAGGTATCATCTAGGAGAGGCAGACACATGCGAGAGCAGCTTTCACTTTTATTAAAGTCCAGAGCAAACAAAGCAGAGGAGTCGGGCAATTCTCCAAACGGTACACAGGCGAAAGGTCAGGTGATCGGCGAGCAGGTATTAACTTGGACAGGACAGAGGATCCTGAGTGGTGTGAGAGAAAGCGTTCACTCAATTGTTCCTGACAATTCCACAGGTGTCCCACAAGGTGTGTGTGGGAGAGATAGCATTACTCTCTGTCC